>NC_141033.1:8640000-8820000 GCF_052040795.2 Danio rerio
GAAACACCCAAACACATTTTTTGAGATGTTGACAGTCATGTACAGTTGAAGTCAGAATTATTAACCCCCCTGAATTATTAGCTCCCCTGTTTATTTTTTCCCCAATTTCTGTTTAACGGAGAGATTTTTTTTCAACACATTTCTAAACATAATTGTTTTAATAACTCATTTTAAATAACTGATTTATTTTATCCTTGCCATGATGACAGTAAATAATATTTGACTAGACATTTTTCATGACACTTCTATGCAGCTTAAAGTGACATTTAAAGGCTTAACACGGTTAATTAGGTTAACTAGGCAGGTTAGGGTAATTAGGCAAGTTATTCTATAATGATGGTTAGTTCTGTAGACTATTGAAAAAGTATATAGCTTAAAGGGGCTAATAATTTTGTCCTTAAAATGATGATTCAAAAATTAAAAACTGCCTTTATTCAAGTCGAAATAAAACAAATAAGACTTTCTCCGGAAGAAAAAATATTATCAGACATACTGTCAAAATTTCTTTGCTCTGAATTCTGACTTCAACTGTATGTGTCCCAGGCTGCTAAAACACTATTTGGACACTAAATTTATTTCACAAAAAAATTTAAATTGTTAATTTTTGCATTATTTCGTGCAATTTCATTCTTGCGGATTGAAAAGAAATTTAAAAGCTACATCACCGCGATTAGATCCTTATGTAAATTCCAGCGTGGAGACTGGATGTCTGTACTGGCGGGTACATTGTGATGCCTTTGAGTTTTCATCATTAATTCAAGAGAAACTTGGTTTAAACCAATCAGCGCACTCTAGTGTGACTTTTATTAATATGCATGACAGCTTTAAAGATGTTGCTCATGTAAACACCTTAATTGATATTATTTTCTTATTCAGATTAAGGCAAATCATTCAATTACTGATGTCCATGTAAACGTAGTCGCTGACTACGTTTACATGGACATCAGTAATCAAATGATTTGCCTTAATCTAATTAAGACAATAATAAGATTAAGGTGTTTACTTGAGTTGCTTTTTGAATGTTTCTTTCATGATCGCGTTTTACATATTATAGCATATACTTAAATTAACGTCATCGTGTCACTGCACTATCCGAATTTCCTCTGGAGTTTCATGTAATTTCAAGTGTCACATTCTTAATTTGTCAACTTTTACTGTGGTTAGGCACTTTCACTTTCATTCAGGCATGCCCCCCGTGACAAACAGAAATTGGATGCAACTATGAACTGCTGGATAAGTTGTTTTAATGGAAGTTCATACCGCATGCTGAATGGAAGAGAAAAAAAAAAGCTCCGCATTTCACGATGCAGGTGTCTGTGGTCTGCACTGACTCTGTAGATGGAAAGAGTGTCAAACAGCCGTGTGTGTGTTTGTGTGTGTGTGTGTGTGTGGACTATCCTGTCTCAAAACGCGGCGAAAAGACCTACATGACGGTAGTAGTTCAATTAAGGCGTTTACATGTCTGTACTGCACTTCAATAATGCAACTAAAATTAGCATACTCCACACGTCTTAATCCGATTTCTCTTTAGTTTGACCAGCTAAAACCAGCTTGACCAGCCTAGCCAAGCTGGGAGTCCAGCCAAAACCAGCTATGTCCAGCTTAAACCAGGCTGGTCAAGCTGGTTTTAGCTGGATTTGGCTGGTAATTTTCCAGCCTGACCAGCTAAGACCAGGCTGGAAATGGCTGGAAACCAGCCTGGAAATGGCCAAAACCCCTCTAAAACCAGGCTGGTCAACCAGCTAAAACCAGCCAACCAGCCTACGCAAGTTTAAGCTGGATTTTTCAGTAGGGTGGCCAGCGAGGGCAATGACTGTGACCGAGTCGGTGACAATAACCTTAATTATTAAAAATCTAATTATTAAAAGGCCTTTGCCTATTATTATTAAAAATTTAATTATTTAAAAATCTCTGTTCACATGATCGACTCTTAATCAGAGTATTGTCTTAATGGCATTAAAATTGAATTATTGACGTCCATGTAAACGTAGTCACTGTCTATCTCCCCTGTGTCTGTGTTTGTTTTGCCTCTGTGAAAATCTGCTCGGCAACGTACTGAAACTCCTCTCTTCATGCAAACCCTTCCCTCTTATGCCACTCGACACTCCCACCTGAACAAAGCTGGACTCACCCACTTTTCCTTTTTTCAAACTAGAGGTGTGAAAGCAATAGTGCATAACACTGCTTTAGTCTAAATTTCCATACGAGGAGTTACAAAACTCCAATTTTCATGACTTAATATGATGGAAAACTGTTCTTACTATTAACATCTGTTTGTCAAGACATTAATCCTTTATCAGGTAACAAGCTAAGCCATTTTGGCAACAGCCCAGCATGGAAAATAAGATTAGACCATCTGTTTCTCCCATCACTCATTCATAAAACAAAGACAAAGGAGAATTAAAAATATCTCTGATAAGAAAATGTCCCTGCTGTCTTTGCACATTTAAACTCCTGACATCATTGGCTACACCTGTGCTGTGTTTATTCTCAAGTTTTCCTCAGGCGTCAACACGTGTTTCACACATCGTCATTTGATCTCTTAAACAGTGAATAAACCTATATTTATCTTGAACAAGAGGACAATAAAGCAGGTCTTTCAGCAGGATGATGTATGATGAGTACAGGAAATCTTGAAAAGTTTGAGACAAAGACTTAGACAAGTTCCCTCATGTGAACTCCTTGATTGTTGCCACAAGATGAAGAACAATGTGGGCAGAGGACAATGAACACTTTACGCTCTAGTAGAAAGATGAAGACAGGAAGCAAGCTTTGATGAACTGGCAACACCACGTCTTTAAACTAGAATCAATCCAATAAGGAAAAGGTAAAATCTATTTGATGTCCAAAAAACAGAAATGCTTTGAATTTGTCAGTTTTCTTTATTTAAGAGACCCTCAGTCTGTCTTTAAAGGGTACCTATCATGCACAACTAACTTTTGGAAGCTGTTTGGACAGAAATGTGTAGTGTCTTATTGGTGATATAACAAGTCTCTTTTTGAAAATTTCTTGACAATAAAATAGCATCCAAATCCTTTCTGAATTTGAGGCCCACTGCATTAAGATGTAGCAGTGTGTTTTTTCGATTGACAGGAGCATATTACCATGTTTCAGTATTAACGTATATAATCATGTCCACAAGACAGGATTGTCAAAAACAGCCCATGGGTCTCTGATTTGTCATGTCTAAATTGTTGTCTGTCATTTTGTTGAGCTTATCTTGATATCTGACCATGGTTATCCTTCTCGGAGGCTAAATGTTTGATGAGTGGGCTGGGAAAAGCTACTTTAAATGGGCAAGAAAACCATTTTCTTCTTTTATAGGCACTACAATTTCCTCTGACGCAAGATCTAACATTTTTATTCATTCATTTTCTTTTTTAGCTTAGCCCCTTTAATAATCTGTGGTCGCCACAGCAGAATGAACCACCAACTTATCCAGCAAATTATTTATGCAGTGGGTGCATTTACACACATGCACTATGGACAATTTAGCTAAAACAATTCACCCATACAATATGTTATTGGACTGTGGGGGAAACCGGAGCACCTGGAGGAAACCCACGCCAACACTGGGAGAACATGGAATCTCCACACAGAAATGCCTACTAACCCAGCCGGGGCTTGAACAAGTGACTTTCTTGCTGTGAGGCGATCATGCTACCCGCTGCACCACCATGATGCCCTATTTTCAATAAGGTATAGATGCATTATGAATAAACAAAATACTCATTACATCTTGTAAAAAGGTCAATGTTTTAGCCCTTTAATTGAATAAACTAACTGATTGAATTCCTTGTTTTGAATGTGTGAATTAAACACATTTGAATTGGTTTAAAAGGGATCTATTTTGCCCCATTTTACAAGTGGTAAAATATATTTCTGATGTCCCTAGAGCGTGTATGTGAAGTTTCAGCCAAAGAATCACACAAATAATGTTTTAGAAATCTAGGAAACTAAACCTTTTAGGTTTTGATCCAAATTGTGCCAGTTGGTGAACGTCGCTTTAAATTCAAATGAGATCGTAGTCTCGGTCAGAGGGTGGAGCTACAAACGCCTGTGCCTCAATGAGATTGTCAATAATGGGTGGGGCTTTCCCAATAAAATATGGACCAACCCAAACATTGGGTTAAATTTGGTCTTTTTAATTTAATTTAAAAAATAACCCAGCAGTTAGTTTTGTCCATCCAAGTTAGTATTATTACACGCAAAACTGGGTTGATTTTTTTATTTATTTTTATTTTTTTGAGTAAAAATAGAATTAATACATTTTTACCATTACAGGCTGGCTCTATTCACACACTGTTGCCACACAACTGTGTTTAAACTCTCATGAAAGACATTTTTGCATAATACGTCACCTTTTAAAGTTTTTTTTCCAAAAAAGTAACTTTTAAATATATATATTTTTTTAATTTGGTGTAATAGGAGAATTGGTTTTACAGATGTGTCTTAAAAAGTCATAGGTATGTTCTAACAGAACTGTACATTTAAACAGGTAGTAAACTAATTGTACTGTAATATAAATTTGCTAATTGATTTTTAATTATTTAAAACAGAGGCAAAGTTTCTAAAATATTACATTAGGTACTCGCTTAAAGAGAGGGTTTACTAGAAAAATTATATTTACAGTTAAAGTCAGAATTATTAGCATCCCCTCTGTTTATTTTTCCCCCAATTTCACATTTCTAAACCTAATAGTTTGTTCTGTAGACTATCAAAAAAAAAAGCTTAAAGGGACTAATAATTTTGACCAAAAAAAGATTTTTAAAAAATTAAAAGCTGCTTTTATTCAAGCCGAAATAAAACATATAAGTACACATAAAAATAAATAACAATAACCAATAAAATAATAATAATAATAATTTCAGACAAAATGCTCAGTTAAACATCATTTGGGAAATATTTTTAAAAAAGAAGAAAAAGTCAAATAATTCTAATAATAATTCTGACTTTAACTGTATGTATATATATATATATATATATATATATATATATATATATATATATATATATATATATATATATATATATATATATATATATATATATATATATATTCTCACCCTTTACTCACCCTTAAAGGTAAAATCTCTGACTCTGTTGAAGACAAAATAAGATATTTTAAAGAATACTGGAAACTGGTAGACACTGACAATTGTAAAAGGAAAAAGGTATGGGCTACTGGTTTCCAAGTTTTCAAAAAATGTTATTTTCTCTTAAACAAAAGGGAGAAAACTTACTAAAAAGGAAGAAGTAGAAGGAGAGTAAATTCATTTTGACTATCCATTTTAGTATATTAAAGCATGTTGTGTCCATGATAAGTTTGATAATTTTTACTTCTTTTAAAAGAGATGTTACATGATAGGTCATATTTACCCAAGTAAACAAGACGGGAAACTATCAGTGAGAAAAGAGTTTAAAAAAAAGACTTTAAAATCTAAAATAACAGACAGACTGCTGCAATGGAGGAAATGGGTTAATAGGTCATTTCCATGTGTTTACAGGCAGCAGCTGTCCATGATAACCTTCCTGATAACCCGGATGTATCCCCCACTACTCCAACTTAACACGCCCTGCACATGTATGACCACCGCATTTCAACCAATAAATGTTACTATCTGAAAGAATTCATAGTTGAAAGTTTCCTTTTACACTCTATTGTTTGGTTAGGGCCCCTCCTAGATATTTCAGTCAATCATTTGCTAAAGTGAACTTAAGTGACATATTACTGTGCTGACCTTAATAACATGTTCTTTCTGTTAAATCAAAATATGTAAACCTCGCAGTGTTTGCTTTGTTCAATTAGCAGACTCAATGTCCAGATAACATTTTTTTAGTCCCTTAGTTAATATTAATTATTGTGTTTACTAATATGAACAAACATTAAACAATTAATTTCTTACAGTAAATATCATCCTTGTTAAGGAAAATTAAATCATTCATTGTTAGTTTTATGTGAACTCCCAGTGAACATTACAGTAATCATAACAAGCACCACTTTGGATTTTAATAATGCATTAGTAAACACTGAACAATAGTAAATGATTTAATATACACATTATGGACCATTATTTTAAATCATTATTGTTTTTTTGTCACCAATTTTAAATACTGAGGTATTGAAATATTTACTCAGTACTACGTTTTTATTTGAAGAACATGTCTTATGTGTCAATGTTGATTGAAAAACACAATAAATGTGCAAAATAATGACTAAAAACCTTTTTCTAATCTTATTATTTGTGTAGCTGTGTGACTTTGTTTGTTCGTTTTTTGAGTGTTAAAACAATATATTATCTAATATGATAGGCAAATACAATCACCGGCCACTTAATTAAGTACTTTCCAACTGCTCGTTAATGCAAATTTCTAATCAGCCAATTACATGGAGGCAACTCATTGCATTTAGGCATGCAGACATGGTCAAGATGATCTGCTGAAGTTCAAGCCGAGTATCAGAATGAAGAGGAAAGGGGATTTAAGTGACTTTAAACGTGGCATGGTTTTTGGTGCCAGACGGGCTGGTTTGAGTATTTCATAAACTGATGATCTACTGGGATTTTCACGCAAAACCATCTCTAGGGTTTACAGAGAAAGGTCTGAAATAGAGAAAATATCCAGTGAGCGACAGTTCTGTGGGTATAAATGCCTTTGGGTATGATGCCAGAGGTCAAAGGAGAATGGCAAGACTCTTTCCATCTGATAAAAAGGCAACAGTAACTCAAATAACCACTTGTTACAACCAAGATATGCAGAAGAGCATCTCTGAACACACAACATGTCCAACCTTGAGGCGGATGAGCTACTCAACTACTGTCTGCTAAAAACAGGAAACTGAGGCTAAAATTCACACAGGCTCACCAAAATTAGATAATAGAAGATAAGAAAAACGTTGCCTGGTCTGATGAGTCACGATTTCTGCTGCCACATTCAGATGGTAGGGTCAGAATTTGGCATCAACAAAATAAAAGCATAGATCTGTCCTGGCTTCAACGGTTCAGGCTGGTCGTGGTGGTGTATTAGTGTGGGGGATATTTTCTTGGCACACTTTAGGCTCATTAGTACCAATTAAGCATCATGTCAACTTCTATCTTCTGATGGCTACTTCCAGCAAGATAACACACCATGTTATAAAGCACAAATCATCTCAGACTGGTTTCTTGAACATGACAATGAGTTCACTGTACTCAAATGTACAGTCTAGGCCACAGCCATGTCACCCTGCAGCCCAAGACCAGTTAATCACTGAAGCTAAGCAGGGCTGAGCCTGGTCAGTACCTGGATGGGAGACCACTAGGGAACACTAGGTTGCTGTTGGAAGTGATGTTAGTGAGGCCAGCAGGGGGCGCTCAACCTGTGGTCTGTATGAGTCCTAATGCCCCAGTAAAAGTGAAGTAAAAGTGAAAACTTTCGGATGAGACGTTAAATCGAGGTCCTGACTCTCTGTGGTCATTAAAAATCCCATGGCACTTCTCGTGAAAGAGCAGGGGTGTAACCCCGGTGTCCTGGCCAAAGTCCCTCTATCGGCCCTTACGATCATGGCCTCCCAATCATTCCCTTCCGGCGAATTGGCTCGATCACTGTCTCTCCACTCCACCAATAGCTGGTGTGTGTGGTGAGTGCACTGGCACCGTTGTCCTGTGGCTGCCGTCGCATCATCCAAGTGGATGCTGCACACTGGTGGTGGTGTGGAGAGACCCCCCTCATGATTGTAAAGCGCTTTGGGTGTATGGCCATACACGATAAATGTGCTATATAAATACACATTACATTACATTACAAATGGCCTCCACAGTAACTCAATCCAATAGAGCAACTTTGGGATGTGGAGGAACATGAGATTTGTATCATGGATGTGCAGCCGACAAATCTGAAGCAACTGCGTGATGCTATCATGTCAATATGAACCAAAATCACTGAAGAATATTTCCAGTACTTTGTTAAATCTAGGCCACGAAGGATTAAGGCAGTTCTAAGGACAAAAGAGAGTCCAACACGGTACTAGTAATGTGTACCTAATAAAGTGGTTGATTTATTTAACCAATATACAGTTGAAGTCAGAATTATTAGCCCTCTTTTGATTTTTTTTTTCTTGTTTAAATATTTCCCAAATTATGGAAATTTTCACAGTATGTCTGATAATATTTTTTCTTCTAGAAAAAGTCTTATTTGTTTTATTTCGGCTAGAATATAAGCAGTTTTGAATTTTTTAAAAACTATTTTTGGGACAAAATTATTAGCCCCTTTAAGCTATTTTTTTTCGATAGTCTACAGAACAAACCATCAATATGGAATAACTTACCTAATTACCCTAACCTGCCTAAATCACCTTCTTAACCTAGTTAAGCCTTTAAATGTCACTTTAAGCTGTATAGAAGTGTCTTGAAGAATATCAAGTAAAATATTATTAACTGTCATCATGGCAAAGATAAAATAAATCAGTTATTGGAAATAGATTTTTAAAACTATTATGCTTAGAAATGTGCTGAAACAATCTTCCCTCAATTAAACAGAAATTGGGGAAAAAATAATCAGGGGTCGCTAATAATTCAGGGGGGCTAATAATTCTGACTTCAACTGTATATAAAAAACAACTAATAAAGAATAAAACAGAAAATAGCTTTTTGTTACTCTTGGGTTGCTAATGAAATGCTAATGTACACGTTAACAGACCTTTAGCAATGTGTTTCTCCTTAAAGAAAAAGTGTAAAAGTACATTTAAATTTAAAAAAATGTCATGCTATTATTATTTTTATGTGATAATATATTGTAAAAAATGCTGTCAGCTGATCTTAACTTGTATATTCCTTGATTATAGACTGTAACTTCAAGATAAATGCTAATTCATCAGAAGACACTGGTTGAGGTGATTTTATTTCATTACGTTTTCATTGATAAAATGTCTATTGGACTTTATGATGACCTGAATGAATGCAAACCCCTGAGACTTTCTTTTCTATTGTTGGATGTGAGGCTATTGGATTTCAAGCATAATTTGGGAAGATTTGGCCTCAGGCTTCTGCGGCATCTACAGCGCTTCATTCTTCAAGATGGAAGAAAGGAAGGAAGGCCGAAGAATCACTGAACAGACACGTGACGCAGAGCACAATCTCTACCAAAGAAAGATAAGACTGCTCTTGGACAGTGCGCAGGAGGGAGTCCTGTCTTTTGACGAAAAGCTGTTTTGTAAATGGATCTGCTCTTATCAAGCGTGAAGAATTTCAGAGCCACCTTTGTTTCACTACTGTTGGCTTATGTTCAGAGTCCACTGAGTGTGCACTCAAATCAAATTAAAAGCCAAAAAGCATGAGCTGATGTTTTTCAGCAAAGCTTAATTATAGTCACTGAGCATGCATAACTAAGATTATAAAAGGGTCTCTATTTATTTACTTTTTTAATGAACCAGATTTCGAATAACAAATTATTTATATATATATATATATATATATATATATATATATATATATATATATATATATATATATATATATATATATATATATATATAATCTAAATAAACACTTTGCAAAGGGCAAAGCATTTTTTATTTTATTTTATTAATAAACCTGTTAGGGAAAGCAGAGTCAAGAATTAATCCTGCTATAAATACAGATCAGTAGTTTAGACAATTGTGTGTGAAACAAATCAAGACTATAAAGTATATTATGTTAGAGATTTTTATTCTAAATTAAGCCACTGCTGTAAATATTAAATGAGAGCCAATAGTGAGAGTCTGGCTTACCTAATTTGAACTCGAAAGGGACAAAATGAAAGCAACTCTCTGCTGACACCTTGTGGTAAACTGAATTTATTACTGAAGTTGAGTGAGAGCGAGATAAACACATATCTAGATTATAAATAAATTGTTGTAAATATAATGTTGATTGTTAAATGTAAATTTTATTCTGATCTATTTTATTGATATATATGAATATTGTGAGTATTGAATAACAATAAGATATATTGAATAATATGATATATCATTTCGTTTTTATTGTGACTTCAAGATAAATGCTAATTGATCAGAAGACACTGGCTTATGGTGATTTTATATATATATATATATATATATATATATATATATATATATATATATATATATATATATATTTTTTTTTTTTTTTTTTTTTTTTTTTTTTTTTTACTGCTAATACTATTTACTGTGTTCACTATGTTTTTTATATGTATGTTTTTCCTGTAAACTTTATAAATGTTTTGGCAATACATTTGTAAAATTTGTCATGACAATAAAGCAATAATTGCATTGAACTGAGAGAGAGAGAGAGAGAGAGAGAGAGAGAGAGAGAGAGAGTGATTTTTATTAATCCTATTTTTGTGTGTTTTCTCTGTATTATATTTTATATTCATATTTGTTTGCATACTGCCCTTTTCGCACTGTCTTGTTTGTACACAGTGACACTGCACTGCTTTGACAATATGAATGTACAGTTATTTGTAATGTCATAAAGCACCTAAAATGTGAAATATGAAATGTGTGTGAGTGTGTGTGTGTGTGTGTGTGTGTGTGTGTGTGTGTGTGTGTGTGTGTGTGTGTGTGTGTGTGTGAGAGAAAGAGAGAGAGATAGAGAGAGCATATTGATTGTTAAATCTACATTTTATTCTGATCTATTATTTTTATTGTTATAAATGAATAATATATGAATGATATGATATATTGAATAATAATATGATATATTGAATGATATATTGAAAATCATCTTGTATTACTGAACAGTCAATTCAATTCAAACACAATTCAATAATTGCTTTATTGGCATGAGAAATGTTGCAAATGTATTGCCAAAGCAGTTATAAAGTTTCCATTAAATAGAACATTCACAATAATAAAAAACACAGTAAATAGTATTAGCAATAAAAAATAATCACTATATGTATATATATATATATATATATATATATATATATATATATATATATATATATATATATATATATATATATATATATATATAAATATAAATAAATTTTCCTGTCGGCTTAATCCCTTTATTAGTCTGGGGTCGCCACAGCAGAATGAACCGCCAACTTATCCAGCAAGTTTTTTACGCAGCAGAAGCCCTTCCAGCCGCAACCCATCTCTGGGGAAAAAATATTATATATATATATATATATATATATATATATATATATATATATATATATATATATATATATATATATATATATATATATATATATATATATATATATATATATATATATTATTATTATTATTTTATAAATATATCATATTATTCAATATATCATATATTCAATATACTGAACATTTTTCGTTAAACGTTCTTACTCTAAATTTTGATTGGATTATCAGCTGCGTTTCCTGGCAACCGTTATTATCATATCGGTTGGTAAAATAATACATAGGGCATAAATGACAAAACTTTGCAGCTATTTGACATTGTGTTTTCCGCCGCTACTCAATGTTTTGTTTTTACCCGTATGAACCGAAGCATTGGCTATTTTATAACATCCAGATTTATGTTATGATAATTTTACATAATAATAAAACTGATGAGAGCAATGTGAGACCTGACAGCACGTGGCCAACTATTCTGCACATCTTCTCAGTTCGACATACAGGTTTGAGTTTTCCACTTCCAGTTGAGTTCATTTTCCACCCAACATTTTGTGTAACGTTATCAGAAACTAGAATTAACTTAGCTACAGTTATTCGTTCAGTTGAAGTCACTATGCTTCTTATGTATCATATTAAGTTCTTTAAAATATAGACCAGACTAACTGATTGAAAATTGTAATTTCACGGTTACAAAAGCCACAGCGATAGAAAAGGTAGTGGCATACTTACCTCATATTGGAGAATATATATATATATATATATATATATATATATATATATATATATATATATATATATATATATATATATATATATATATATAATAGCAATAATACATTTTGTTACTGACAAATATGGTAAAACGCAGAAAGTTCTGTTAAGATTAATTGTGTGTAAGGTTATGGGTAGGCCTATAGGAAAATACGGTCAGTGTAAAATAACGTTAGACTGTAAGAGATATAAACACATTCTAAAATATACTCACTTTTCTCGGGAAAATATTGAATCTCCTGAGTAATTACCACTATAACCACATTTAATTGCCATAAATAAGGTATACGTTTAGTTATTTAATGCATAAAAGAATAAAACGTGTCTTTGAGGGTGTTTGGGCGTGTGCGAGGGACAGATGAAAGAAAAGATCTTGTAGCCCTCCTCATCTTGCACTGAATGAACTCTACTTTCGCGGGAAATATCAACTAGATTGTTTGCATACGTACAGCAGTTTGGGGGATTGAAATTACTAAGTCTTTAAATCTTAGATTTATTCGCTTGCGTATTTTACGATTAAATCACTTAGCGATCTTATAAGTGATAAATATGTTGTACGAAATCACATTTTTCAATAGCATTGAAAATAGCGACTCTTTAAACGACTTCTGTTGGACATGCACCCCTACAAATATAAGCTGTGATGGTTTAGTCCACAGTGGCGCGAAACGTCTTTGCACGTTTCACCTTTACACACGCGAGGTGGTGTATCTACCGGCTGTGTGACGGAAATTCAGCTGCTTTTAATAGAGTGCTTTTATAAATCTATATTTTGCAAAACCGGGTGAAGTTAAAGTACATTAATGCATTAATTTGCATTGCGTTCTGCTGTTACGAAACGGTCCCGCGCTTTTGTTGTGTAAGGCTTTGTTGTATGTTAGCTAATCGGGTCATTAGTGAGACATTCTTGCTTTACACACGGGACTGCATTGCACATATTTGGTAAGGTTCGAGAGATTTAATTCAGCACCCAGCTACCCTTATAGCAGCTGAAATGAGTGGGTAAGTGCATTTACTGTGCATACAGTATGATTTTGAGGTAAAGTTGGTTTTATATTCGCACTTTCGTTCATTTAGCTGTCTCTATTTGGTCTGAATTAGCATGCAAGTTATGACTTCAAACAGCACTATCTAATTGACTGTAAACAATGCTGTACTTTGATAGTCATTGGCTGCTTATATCATTTCCTTATTTAGAAGGAAAGAGAATATCTTATTTAGAAGGAAGGAGAATATCTGAATTTAAAACCAACTTTACCACCTATCAGTATGATGCGTTGACAGAGATGTGTTTCTGATGGTTTAACATTCATGTTGCAGAATTGTCAAAGAAGAGACTCGTAGTATTTCTCCCCACTGCCCCAAACCTAACGAATCTGAAGAGCCTGAAGGCACTACAATTGAGGAGACCACAATGGGTGGGTAAAACACATAGTAAATCTTTATAAGATAGTGTCAAACGTGTCTGTGCTGCATTTAACTTTATCCTGCATATTACAGAAAAAAGCAAGCATGAAGAGATGGTCATTACCAAAGAGATGGAGGAAGAAGAAAAGAATCTAGAAGAGGAGGGAGAGAAAAAAGAAAGAGAAATGATGGAGGAGGTAAATTGTTCAACAATAGTTTTTTTTTTAAATATTAATGTGGTTGCTGTTCTACATTCCCATATTTAAAATAACATGATAAATCTCTTGATTGAGGTAAAGTTGGTTTTATATTTACACATATGGACTTTCTCCTTAATATCATTTCAGGAAAGTTTCCTTTGTTAATTCTAAATAGTAAAATCATATTAGCAGCCAATGACTATCAAAGTAAAGTCAAATAAATTGTGCTAATGTTGTTTTGAAGTCACACTTGCATATGATTTCAGACCAAATATTCAAAGTAGCATGGTAAACAATGATAGGGGTAAAGTTGATTTTATATTTGCACATTTGCTCATTTAGAAGTCTTTATATTGTTTACCATGTTACTTTGAATATTCGATCGAAATTAGCATGCAAGAATGACTTCAAAACAACATTAACACTATCTAATTGACTGTGAACAATGTTGTGCTTTGATGATCACTGGCTGCTTGTATGATTTTCCTATTTAGAGTTTGCAAAGAATACTTTTCTGAAATTATTTTATTAAGGAAAATGTCTGAATATCTGAATATAAAATCATCTTTACCTCTATTAAATGTTTTTGGAGCAAGTCACAAGTTGTCACTGAAGGAATGTGTGAATATAAAACCAACTTTACCTCAATAATATCTTCTTCTGCATAACCGTGAAACCCTCATGTTTGTTCCACTATTCAGTATTTTCATTATTTAGGTTATTCAGTATAAATAAAATGTATCAGACACTATTATTCACTGTATAATAAAAGTCTATATTATACTGCATGTTGTTTTAACAGGCCAGACAATCCAGGGGGAACGATTCTCAAGAAATGCGATTCAAAAGACTTCAGCACCTTTTGGAGAAAAGCAACATTTACTCAAAGTTTCTTCTTACAAAGATGGAGCAGCAGCAGCAAGAGGTATGTATTGTGTTCAGTACACAGGAAAGAGCTGAAACTGGCAGGTTTACCATTTCCGCAAATAAATCTTGCTTGAGTGTTTAACTGAAATGCATTGTAAACTGGTGAAGGGGCACAGATGCAGATGTTTGCGATAAAGGGAGCTGTGAAGGAGCCAATCAAATGCAACCGTTGCTCTGCACCACCTGCCCTATTGTGTCGCATTACAGAGTGTACAGTGTCTTTTAATCACAGGCCTGTTAGGATCAGAATAAAGCCTTTGTTTATTTTTAATTTTGACACTGATCATGAAAACATCTGAGAAATCCACTGCACTAGAACACTTATGATTGTCAAGTATTTTTAAGTTTATAATAAGCAGAGAGATGCAACATGCTCATGTCAACCGTGTTATTGCCGAGCAATTCCATGCAAATGTCAACCATGCCATGTAAAAAAATGATAAAACCGTTTCTACATTTTGTGTAAGCAAGCATTTTACAGTACTTTTAAAAACACTTAATGTCTGTTAATGTTTTCAAACTATTATATTTAATTTACCAAAGTCGCACAAGTGAAATCTGTCCATTACAAAGAGATGTCTTCCTCAAAACAGAGATTTTTTTCCTCATAAATGCAAAAATGTCAAATAAAGTCAATAATTTTTGTTCTATAGTGAGGCAACTCTCATCTATTTGTGCAGTTTAATTCATACAATTTCTACAAAGTGTGTTGTAGGGCTGGGCAATTCATTGAAAAATAATCGAAATCGACATTCAGAACCTATAATCGATCTAGTCTTTCCAACTCAATTTTTCCAATTACTTTCCTTGAAATGGGAAAATGTGACCACACTCTGTTAAGACTGATTTATACTTCTGTGTCGAGTGTACGGGTATGGTCCGGCGCAGCCTTCGCGCGGTCGTATACCTGAGCATCTCTCAAAAAATGTAACTACACATTGCACGTTTGCATTACATTACATTAGACGGCATATTTTCCATTACAATAAAATAATTTACATTAAAATATTTGTTTACAGAAGATTCAATAAATGCACTGTTAAATATTATTTTTAAAATACAGGTATTTTATTTAGAAGAGATGCTGCTTATTTTCTACTTTTAATATGAAAAACAATAATAATAATTTAGTTTTTCACTTTTTTTTTTACTAAAGAGTGACTGTTTTAAGCAATGTGTTTTAATTTTAGTTGTTCAAAGTTGAAGTAAATAGTCATAAATAGTAGATGCTGTAGTGTGTGTTTCCTTCAATTGTTTTAGAATCAACTAATGCATCCTTTAGTCAAAAATCACTCTCTTGTAAAATATGAGTATATTTACTTTACAAAACTTATCAGTGAACTATGAGGGAAAAAAATAGATAAAATAATCGTTTATTAATCGCAATCAAGTTAAAATGTTGAATAAATCGAGCTTTTGATTTTAGGCTAAATCGCCCAGCCCTAGTATGTTGTACAATGTAAACCTGCTAACTTTTTTGGTCACATCTATGACGCATGTTTATTTTCCTCATTTAAAATCTAAAACATGTTTAAAGATGATATTTTTCTAAACCCATAATTCTGTGGTTTAGTTGTTTTAGAGAATATAAACGGATGTTTCAATATAATGTTAATGTATACTCTTTATGTGAATTTATGTTTTGAATTTTTACTGCAAATGTCACATCAGCAACGCTGGAATTGCTCTGGTATAATAATTGTACATGCGTTTGTTAGGAATGCTCTGATCTGGATTTTTACAGCTGATACTAAGTACCAATTTCTTGTCATGGTGATCAACCGATACCTAGTACCAATTCTGATGCTTCAAGCTTTATAATGAATAAAGCACATTTTCCCTCTAAGTATGATACTTAAGTGGAGATCTTGCCTTACCTAAGATAATAAATTAAAAATGTTGAATATCTTATTACCATTTAGTGTGGTCAGAAGCAGTTTTTTTTTTCAGAAAATAATAGATAAAACAGAAACAAAAAATAATTGGTAATTTAGAAACATTGCAAATGATGGAAAAATAATTCAACATGTCTCAATCAAGTTTGAAATGCATATTTGATGCACACCTATAAATCAATTACTTCTTTACTAAAAGGAAATAGGTCCAGAACCTACTGCTTATTGCAATAAATATATTACTAAAAGTTATATTATTAAATATTCAAGTTGAAAATAATTTAGTTTTTTTTTATTCCCTAATACTTCCAGCCAGGTTTTCATGAACTTGCAATATTGTTGAAAATACAGAACTTTCAATTCTGATATTTAAAAAGATTTCAGTTCGTATGTGTCCTCTGCTTGTAAACTTGTAAACAAACATTTGTGATCAGTTCATGAGATTGTCGAGTATTGATCTAGTCATGAAATGTGATTATCGGCCAATGCCGATCAATCGGAGCATCCCTAGTATTTGTGCCTGTTTGTTTGACTAAGAAACTAAACTAACATCATATTTCCAACAATAGGAAAAACTTAAAAAGGAGAGACTGGAAAAGAAAGCTGCTGTTCTGAAGCAAAAGGTAATGTTCTATTATGGTTTGTCATGCATTGTTGCTCGTATTAAAAGGGTAGATAAAGTGACTGATTGAATTAAATTTTCTCTCCCACAGGGCAGTGATAAAAAGACTGTAAAAGGTAAGCTTCAGAAGACGCATTTCAGTATGGGGTGTAAATTATGATTCTGTGTATGTATGGATGCGATGTTTAAAAAGTAGTCAATAATTCTGATCTATTTCTTACATGTTAAGTTGAGAGAAAGAAGCGTGGAAGGGAAGATTACAAAATTGCAGATGTGATGACAAAAGAGGTGAGCATCTATTTTTAGCTTGCTTTTAATTGACGTGTCATTGCTATATTACTAATGTGTATACTTTTATTTTAAGGAAATTATGTCAAAAGCCAAAAAGCCCAAAATGGAAGAGGTAAAGTTTGATTTATTTTTTGCCTTTTCATACATTTAAAATTATATTTTGAGAGAATTTTAATTGGATGAGCATCATTTGAACTTGTTGTAAACTGTTTAAACACCCTTGTGTGCGCATTCTGTATTGATGACAAGGAGCTTGCCTATCTTACCAGCTGTCTAGCCGTTACACTACATGACTTGGTAATGCAATGTTTGCTGTACATTGGTGTCATTGTTCTCAAGTGTTGTTTTTCCTTCTCCTGAAGGAGGCTCAAGCATCAGTAAAACTGGAGGCTGAGGATATAGAGAAACTAAGTGACACAAACTCTGATATTAAAGGTCGACTCTCTGAGACTTTAAGGGAGAACAGCAAGCAGATGCTGGATCCAGAAAGAACTGTGAATGGTCAACCTGTGCCAGCACAGCAGCCCCAACTGTTTACTGGGGGTGTGATGAGGTGGTACCAGGTGGAAGGCATAGAGTGGCTCAGAGTAAGTGCATGCTCTGAAAACTCAAACGGTTTTGATTGAGTAGATGACCTGCAGAGGGCAGCAGAGTTGTTTTCTAGTGTCTTAATTGAAGTTTAATGTGCATTTTTATTATATGAATGATTTGGAAGTCTTCAACTCTGCTTCTAGAGACCCACTATACAATAGATTTTAGCTCCAACCCTAATGGCGCACGCACCAAAAGCAGCTGTACAAGCTCTTGAGATCAATTTGAAAATACACGTGCTAAAGCAGATTGGAAATAAACTTTGCAATACAGTGGGTTCCCAGGAGCAGGTTTGAATACCTCTGCTTCATGTTTATTTCTAACTAAACTCCTTTAACTTCACTTATACTTGCAAGTCACATGAAAAAGATGTTCTAGTTTTCTTATTCACTACTCTGTCTGTTAGATGCTGTGGGAAAATGGCATCAACGGCATCCTGGCCGATGAGATGGGTCTTGGAAAAACCATCCAGTGCATCGCACATATTGCAATGATGGTTGAGAAAAAGGTCCTTGGGCCCTTCTTAGTGGTGGCTCCTTTGTCCACTCTTCCAAACTGGATTTCAGAATTCAAGCGTTTCACTCCAGAGGTATTGAACAGTAACTGTAGCTCTTCTCATTTAAATCGATGCTTTAAGATGTCAACAGCTAACAGTTTGAGAGGTTTCATCTATCTCACGTTTGTTCTTTTTTTTTTTAAGGTGTCTGTCCTGCTGTATCATGGACCTCAAAAAGAGAGGTTGGACCTGGTGAAAAAGATCCGTCAGCACCAGGGATCCCTCAGAATGTGCCCTGTTGTTGTTACATCCTTTGAAATAGCCATGAGAGACCGGAAGTTTCTTCAGGTAAACCGATACAGCCTTTTATCTGGTACAGAAACTAATCTGTTATTAATTGGCGGCTGGTTGCATAGACTACTTGTATTGGTCATGGTTGGATAGTTATTCATTTTAAGGTCTCCTAAATAAAAACATAGGCTTATTTTTCAATTGAAAAAGTACGATTATCCTTTTGCCAACTCTTTTTTTTTTTTTTTTGGCAGACTAGGTTTTATTGTTCTCATGTTTCTCTCCTCAGCGTTTCCACTGGAACTATCTGATTGTGGATGAGGGTCACAGGATTAAAAACTTGAACTGTCGTCTGGTGCAAGAACTGAAGATGCTGCCGACTGACAACAAACTGCTCCTGACAGGAACCCCCCTCCAGAATAACCTGTCTGAGCTGTGGTCACTCCTCAATTTCCTCCTTCCTGATGTGTTTGATGACCTGAAGAGGTACGAACTAAGAAGAGAAATGCAAAGGGAACTCGGGATATTGTTGTCCACCATTCTGATTCTTTTGAAATGAAACATTTTCTTGATTTAAGATTGAGAGTTTTAATACACCAGATTAAACATTTGATAATTATTTTCCCTCAGTTTTGAATCCTGGTTTGACATCAGCACCATCACTTCAGATGCTGAAAATATTGTGGCTAACGAGCGAGAGCAGAATATTCTTCACATGCTTCATCAGGTATCTTCACGTTAAGATTTTTTTTTTTTTAAATTCTCTATAATTTCCTCTAAACCTTATAGTTTACAGCTAGAGTATTTAGTATTATTGAATGTACCAACAATTTAACATCGTTTACACATTCTCCCTTTTTTCTAAACCTTTTTGAGTTTTGTTTTTTCTCCTGAACACAAAAGAACATATTTTTTAAAGTGTTAAAAATTGACTTTTATAAAAATATCCTACTATGGATTACGGCTGCAACTAACGATTTTTTTAATAATTGATTAAACTTTCGATAATTTTTTTTGAATAATCAATGAATCGGCTAAAAAAAAACATTAATTTCCAACCGTTTATTCAAAAAAGCTCATCCCTGAGCTGTTATAATAATAATAATAATAATAATAATAATAAAATTAAAAACTAAGTAGTTTTGTCCTGTTTTTAATCCTAATATCGAAATATTTTTAAATTAAGATACATCCTAGACACATGAAATAGCATAAGAAATTGTCTTGTTTTCTGAAAAAAAAAAACATCTTAAAATTAAGTGATTGTTTGCTTAAAACAAGTTAAATTATTTGCAAATTGGGTAAGAAAAATATTTATAATGAAATATAATCTTAAACAAAAGTTTTACCAGTTCACTTAAACGCACACCAAAATTTATCCCGACACGGCTACAGCTTCTTATTAATTCAAAACATTTATTCGTTGTTGTCGTTGTTTTTAATAGCGGGTTATAATCGCACCACAATGCATTAAAAGGTAAGTGAATTATAACAGCATGAACTTTTCTGTTACTGTAAGTTAGTAGGGCTGTGCGCTATTCGTTTAACACTTTAAGGTGATGTGCTGACTAACTGACTGACTGTCTTATTGACAGGTGCGCAATGCGTGAGGCGAGCAAACACGACATAGCTTTCAGTTAAGATGAACAGTTTCATAATTATACTTTATTTATGAATAAAGGTCTGTGATTCTGCATACAATGACTTTACTGGTATCTTGCTTGAGTTTATTGCCGTTTCACTTTTCTCCAGGACGCATTAATACTGATTTGTAGATCTATTGGAAACATTCATAAATATTCCTAGCAAATCTAATAAATGTTGGAGACATACTCGCAACAAAAACGCACTAAATCGCCAATCAGCAGTATTTATATGAGAGCACTGGTAAATCTGCGATTGAGCAGCATGTTTGAGGGCATGCAAGAAGTTTTGTGCACGAACAGAGGAAATCAGCGCGCAAGCAGAGATTGGCATGCTCGTATTAACATTACATAAATGCGATCCCGTGTAATGCGGCGCTCGCCACATTTCTCCATATGTCATTTAAATAACGCCATAGGTATTTGGTAGATTTGTGTAAGGCATGCCGCCACAGCTGGAAAAAATCTCAGAGGAAACACTGCACACAGGATTCAAGTAAGTGGCTGGTGAACTTAGAGAAGAGTAGATTCAACTTTATAGTTACTTTCACTATGTGTAATGTGTATCTAATATCAATAAAACACATCGAAAATTTTTATTTGAATGGATTGTAAGACTTTCTTGTGTGTTTTACAAACTCTAAATGTTTAAAATGTTAAAAACCATACATTTGGCATTAGGCAGTTAAAACGCTGCATAATTGTGATATGACACATCTTTCTCAGCGAGGTTAAGTTGGTTTTGTTTTTGGGGAAAAAAAAAAATAATAAAACAAAAAAAGAAGCACTTTTCCGGTGGTTCCTTACTGAGATCTCTGATCAGCGCGAGCTTTCTCTGGCTCCGCACCAGATACCGCGCCAAAGCTCAGTTTGAAATTTTTATTTATTTATTTTTTTTTTTTCAGTTGCCACTCTAAAGGTAAATGAGCTAACACTAACTTGTCATGCTTGTCAAGCTGGATAACGAGTAAAACATCAGCACCAGGGACTTTACGGTCCTCACTTCAATTGGAACCAAAGTAGGACCCTGCTGTTAAACTTCCTTCCTCATCCCTGTCTGTGAGGTGCCGAACTCTGTATCAGTGCACGAGAGAGACCGTGTTCGCTCCGCACCGATCTAAACCGTTTTTTTTTTTTTTTTTAAATAATCAAACGTCCCTATGTCAAGCGACACAAAAAAATCAATAATGAAATTCGTTGCCAACGTTTTTAATAATCGATTTTTAGCAATTTAATCGATTCGTTGTTGCAGCCCTACTATGGATGTCAGTGGCTCCTCATTCCCACCAACAAAATTAAACTTGTAAAGGTTTGGAAGCACTTGAGACGGAGCAAATTGTCACTATTGGATAAAATCTGTATTTAAGTGTACTTACAATTATAATCATTGCTTATTAAAATAATGCCATTTGTTAATGTTTTCAGATCCTCACGCCCTTCCTTCTGAGAAGATTAAAATCAGATGTCACACTGGAGGTTCCACCTAAGAAAGAGATTGTTGTGTATGCACCCCTAACCAACAAACAAGAGGCTTTTTACATGGCCATTGTTAACAAGACTATTGCCAAACTGCTGGGTCAGGAGAAGGTGAGTGTCAATGGGTGTTAAGAGTAATGTTAAGAGGATAATGCACAATAGAGGTATTGCTAGACGATGGTTTACTCTACATGCCATAACAAGTAATTATTGTTTGTTTGATTCATAATGCCTTATATAACTACAAGGATGAATCGGCGCCTGCTCCCCTAACACCCAGTGGCCGACCAAAACGCAGGAGCAGGAAGGTGGTGAACTATACAGAGCCAAACACTGACTCTATGAAAGATCTTGAGAAGTACCTAGAGAAGGTTCAGCAGGAGTTGGACAGTCAGGCAAGGTCTGCCTCCTGTTTTTGTTTTACCTCTGGCAGTGTTTTTATTCAGTTATCGCTGTATGCTGTTGCGATTCATTTATTTTTTTTATTCAGAAATTCTGTTTTTGTCATGAATAGTCAATTATATGGCAATTGCAAGTTTTAACTCTGCATTAAAGTTCTTGACATGATGGTTACTTTCTCTTTAGCTCTACTCCTGTGGTGAATGTGTTTATGCCAGTTGATGCTCAAGTCAACTTGAAACTGCAGAACATCCTGATGCTGCTGAAGAGATGTTGCAATCATGCGTACCTCATAGAGTATCCTCTGGACCCCACAACTGGAGACTTTAAGGTATCTTGCAGAGAATTTTACATACTTTTTTTTTACATTTGAAATGATCACATCTACATTGAAATGATAACACTGGCAGTAATCTTCTTTGTTACAGATTGATGAACAGTTAGTGGAAGCCTCAGGGAAATTTCTTATTCTGGACAGAATGCTTCCTGAACTGAAAAAAAGAGGACACAAGGTAAAGGTCACAACAATTCCTCATACATACATGCATTTTAATGATTAACAACTGTATCAGTTAGTGTCAAACTCCATTGTGGTTGTAAGCTAATCATGTGCACATTTAATTGCCTTTTATAAAGTTTTTTTCTGAATGATACATTGCATACTCTGATCCACTCAATGCAGCATTTGCAGTTTCCGAAGTTAACAAAAATTGTAGGCTTTATATTATTGTTTACAAAAGTGTCAAATTCCTTCAGAAATCATTCTAATATGCTGATCAAAAGACAGATTTCATTTTTAATCCATTTAATCCATACTTGTTGATTAAATGTGCTAGTTATTCAAGTCATGGTAATTTTTGCCTTGTTTAATACACAAATAACACTTTTTAAAAAAGTATGCTTCAATAAACAACTGCTGATTAACTTTGCATGTGCTCGACAGCTGTGTTGTCCACTTTTTTAACTTTTTCAGATTTTGAATGTAATTAGGGATGCTCATTTGGGTTAATTTTGCCAGCCAACAACCACAGCTTGTTAACCGAATGTTAATGGTTAATTCATCAGATACTCATAAATATTGAAATATTATTTAATAAAAATAAATAAATGGATGTGTCTATTCACATTAAATACTGCATTTTAAAATACTGATTTATTTTAACATCTTCACGCAACTGCAGTGTTTCCTACAGCATAGAAAAAAAACAATAAAAAGAATAAAATAAATAGGCCTGTTCTAGATATTTTTCACTTAAAGGACAAATTTAGATTAGAAAACAAAAACACTGAATCCTTTTTAAGAACCAGCATGTATACTGTTTGTCCTGTATGTATTTTTTTTTCTTCTGCAGGCCTATGCATTTAATTAGTGCACCGCTCTAATTCTTATATCACGAGCCTCTGTCAACATTTTTAATATTAGTCATTAAAGATTGTCTTGAGCATCAGATTTTACCTTCGAGCTTCTTTGCTTTTATTTCCTCACTCAATTGTGTGCGCGCTGCATGTGATAAAAGACTATGACGAGGCTCTTATGTTTGTTTTTTTTGTTTGTTTTTTTTTTTTTTTTGTAAAATATAGGCTACTATAACATATAATTTTGTTGTTTAGCATCAACTCGTCTGTCAAACAGTGACCAGCGATATCCTTTTTCCATTTTAATTCTTTGAAAAAATACATCTGTATGAGTGTGTGGTTGCACATGTTACTGTCCTGCGAGTTAACATGTTGCACATGTAGGGTCCGTTCACACAGAACATGTCTTTCCGTTCCAAAAACACAAGGTGCACCGCACTGCCTCTTTATTTATTTATATATATATATATATATATATATATATATATATATATATATATATATATATATATATATATATACATACACATATACACACACACACGCACGCACGCACAAGTCATTACGAAATGACTGATTCAGCTGCGTATTGTGTGCGAGTGTTGCTGTTGATTTTGCTATAATTGTAATATTTAATAATATTGTGATATTCAAGATTTGTAAAGTCACAGCTCTGGATAACTTGGAGGAGAGACTAGTATACTAACGTAACACACTTTTTCTGCTCGGGGTTGATTTATTTTTTTATTTTTCCAACTGTGAGCACAACGCGCAATGGCAAAAATGCGAGGTGTGCAGGGTGCATTAGCAGCATGCAAAACAAAACTTGCGGATGTTAGTAAACCATTCAAAAAATGCTCTTCTCAATGCAAAAAGCATGTCGACTATGATCCACACCTTATGCAGCCAAACTTTAAAAATATATAGAATAATCTTTTTTTTTTAAAGCCATTTAACAAATAATATTCAGTTAAAAACGCACCCTTTCAGTTAAAATGGTTATTTTGAGCATGCTTAAATGCAATAACGTGCATGTTTTATAAAGCTACTTTAGAACAATTATTGTGAAAAGTGATGTACAAACTTGATTTGTTTAATAGCATACATGTTTTTGAAAATAGGTGCTGATTTTTAGCCAGATGACCTCCATATTGGATATTCTGATGGATTACTGTTATCTCAGGGGTTACGAATACAGCAGACTGGATGGGTCAATGAGTTACGCTGACCGTGATGAGAATGTAAGTAGTGTTTTGTTGTTTAACAGAAGTTGCCATTACAGTATAGTTAGTGTCAGTTATTTTAAATGTGTTATTTTTACCTTTTTTTCCCTTTTCTTTGCAGATGAAGAAGTTTTCTTCAGATCCAGAGGTGTTTCTTTTTCTCCTGAGCACTCGAGCTGGTGGCCTTGGAATCAACCTGACATCTGCTGACACGGTCATCATATTTGACAGTGATTGGGTAATTTTAGATGTTCACAAGCACTTTCTTGATTTTTATATATATATATATATATATATATATATATATATATATATATATATATATATATATATATATATATATATATATATATATATATATATATAGATTTATTTATTTATTTTTTTGTGAGTGGAAAGCCTCTAACTAGCTTTTTTTTTCTCTCTCTCTTTTATCTTCAGAATCCTCAGGCAGATTTGCAGGCACAGGATCGCTGTCACCGTATTGGGCAAACAAAGCCTGTGGTGGTCTACCGTCTCATTACGGCCAACACCATTGATGAGAAGATTCTGGAGAGAGCTTCTGCCAAGAGAAAGCTAGAAAAGATGGTCATTCACAAAAGTATGCAGCAACTGCTAAAAGCAATAATCACTTTGAAAAGCACAGATGGTCTAATAACTAAAGCATAGCATTTACTGCACCCTTTAAAAAAACAGATTTCAGCAGTTATCAGCATCATAAGTATTGTAACGAAACACAATATATTTTCAACATTTATAAAACTACTCTTTTTCATAAGGATGTAACGGATCCCTGTGACCCCTGATAAATAAAGAACTAGGCTGAAGATGAATGAATGAAAGTTGCATTTGAACTAACTAGGGTTGTAACTAATCACGGTTTATCTGATTTGTACGGATCACAACCCACAGTTCGGAACGCACGTGATGCACAGATTAATTTCTTTTTTTGAACTTGTAGGTTAATCCAACATTTATAACAATTGCAGAGAGATCGCCTCCCGCAACATTCAAATAAAGTTTATGAAAGCATTTTGGCTTCCCTGTAAAATATAATGATGACGGAAAGTTGCAGTGGGACCTAAATGCTTCCTTAGGTTATTAATTAAAGGTGTTTTCTGTCACTGTTTGTTTAGCCTACATTAATGCATTCAGTGTAAAGCTGCACAATTAAACATTTAAAAGGTCGTGATCTCAATTCAAACCCACACAACATAAACAAGAAATGATAACGATGTGCATATATTAATCCTTCGAAGCGCTGCATCCAAATATATGTTTGATTGAGAGGGATTCAGTTTTACTCTTTTTCAGTTAGTTACTAACAAACAAATAAATAACAGAAGTACAGGAAAATAGTTTATAGTTCAGATATAAACACTGATGTTTATGGTAAAGATTAAAAATTACCATTTAATGGAACTTGACGCTGGTGTTGTAGCAATTACATTAACCAATAGGTGGCGACAAACAACCATTAAAATGATGTCACTGAATAGAATTTCAAAAATGATCCACCTATGATGAAACGTGACGTTTTAAGTCTGAATAGTTGAATCATTCATTGAAAATAAATATGATATGTTGTACAACATGTTAGATTTCTATATTTAGCATTATCAGCAACAGTGGCAGAGATCATTTTTTGTGTTTCTTTTTTTCATTAAAATGACAGGTTCTAAGTTCTGTTTGTTAAAACCAATGGTTTTTGCAGTAATATTTTTGCATAAATAGAAAGCAATTGACATTTTTCGTCTTTTTCTTTTGCTGTTCAAAAAAATAATCAGATCCGTGACTTAAACTGTAGTGTGATTCGAACCGTGAGATTTGTGATCTGTTACATCACTAATATTTCAGCTTTGCAACACATTACAAAAAGCTAGTTAATGCTAATGCAGGGATGTTTCTAATGCACTTTCTGACATCATTCTCTTCTCATTATTTTTGAAAACTTAATAAACTCAGATTTTTGCCATTTAAGAAAAATATTTGTGGTACTCTCCCATTCTCTGCTCATAAGTAGGCCCACACAGGAAACTGTGCGCGCAGAATTCTGCAGATTTTCCACAGATTTTTAGCCCATCATTAAATCTGCTTACTTACAATGTGTGTAAATCTATATTTATTCAGTTTTTAAATTAATTACAGTAATATTGACTAATGTGAAAATGTTCTTCTGATTTATGTACAATGCAGTTTGTGCAGTAATATTTTCTTAGATCTATTATATGAGAGACTTGCTTTGTTTACCAAATAAAATGAATCTAATTGGATTTGCATTTTAAACATTTAAGTTAAAATAATTTTTATTTTTCACATATTAAGGTTTTAGTTATGATACTCAAAATAATTCTGCTGAAATCCACAGATTTTTGACAAAATTCTCAGCAGAAATAGCAAAAAACGTCCGCAGATTCCGTCTGGCCCTACTCATAAGTAAACTTGCCTATCTTGAAACCTGGAAATGTAAGAGCTCCATTTGTTGTTGTTGTGTTTTTATTATCTGTTGATGTTGTGCATCTTATGTTTGTCTTTTTAGACAAGTTTAAAGGCTCTAAAGCAGAACTAAAACAAAGCAAGAGCTGCTTGGATGTTGATGAGCTTGTAGAACTACTGAAGTCCAGAGACTACGACGGGTACAGTTATTTATTCTTTGATATATTTCTGCAGTGTTGTAATCCAGAGTATGGTGTTTTTCTGCACTGTAAATTGTGTCACTGTACAGACTGTCCTGACGCAACTGTAAATTATTGCAGGGCAGTGAAAGGCACTAAAGGAAAGGTCATCAGCGACAAAGATCTGCAGATCTTGCTGGACCGCAGTGATTTAATGGGTAAGTGTATCGATGTCATTAAGATAGCAATATCCGTGTGTATTATGCACTGCATAGTGTTTAATGTTGTAATCTCCTTTTTCAGATCAAGCCAAGAAGCGTGTTAAACAGGAGAAAGATGGGGTGTTTAAAGTTATTGAGGCCAAGGATGACAATGGTGAGATCAGTCTGTCCTGAAAGCGTTAACGCTTGCCTTTAGGTCAAAGTTGAGTTATTACCACTGAAGAAGGGTTAACACTGCTTGATCAGTTTTGGCAAAGTCCACTGCCTGAACTGAAAGATTAAGACCTTCTCCATTTTAGACTATTGTCAAGCACTGCTGCTTTTAGTCAGTTCATCCTTGGTTTGAGTTTATTTTTTAGCAGTTTTAATATTTCTCATGCCAACTTTTCTGGGAGGAATTAGCACTAAAACACATTCCCACACTTTGGCCTCTTTGTAAATACTGTTGTATAGGTCATGTGTAGTTGACTGGACAGGATTCACACATGTAAACTGCTTCTAAGCACCTTGACCTAGAATACTGTAGAGCAAATATATCGTTTTGTTTTTCATGTTTTCAAAATAAATATTTTGTATTCTGCCATTTTGTTTTTTGTATTCTGCCTTTTTTTGTATTTCTTTTTGCGTTTACTGTTGAATGTTACAGGAATTGATGTGCTGTATAACATGTAGAAAAAAAAAACATTTCCAATTATAGATAATAGTCTGATTTTATAGGGCAGGTGAAGGCTGCAGCTTAATTAACTAACATCAGTTGGTAACCCTTAATTGGACAATGGAACTCATATGGTTACTTCATTAACACTGATTAGTTCAAAAGGCTTTAATAATCCCCAATAGGACCCCTAGGGGTCTGCTCTTCATACTTTGCTTAAATGATCTAAGATGATTAAACAGATTCTGGCTCTTTTAATCTTGGTTACTGATCTCTGGCTAAACTGGTTCTTCAAACAAGTTCATGAATCAGATTAAAATATTTTAAGGAACTGATCTGAGATTGCGGGTCTTCTGAAGGACAGATCTATCGATCCTTGAAATCATGATCAGCACAGCAGCATAATGACATCTGATTATTATTCAATCATCCATGTGGACATAAAATTTGACGTAAATGGTGTTAAATAGCTAGAGTATGATACGCAATAACTCTCCACATTTGTTGTGGGCAGCAGGCTTTACACTTTCATGTGGCGAGAGGTATTTAGCAATTTATTTAGTTTTACTTTGAGCGGAATTTATTTATCATAGTAGGCCTATTCAAGTATCTTAACAAATGGCAGTTTAAAATAATTTTGCATCTAAAAAAGCATTTTGATATTGGTAAAAGTGTCTGCAACTTTTGCGAAGCATCAAATCACCGACATGTTAGCTGTCAAAACATGTGCACGACAGCAATAATTATTACTTAAAAAAAAATATATATATATATATATATATATATATATATATATATATATATATATATATATATATATATATATATATATATATATATATATATATATATATATATATATATATATATATATATATATATATATATATATATATATATATATATATATTGGCCATGTCTATTATTACACAAATTGTACTACAGCTAATATCTTAAAATAGTACACTTTTGTATCTAAAAAGTTAATGTTCTCTTTGAAGTCCTTGGGGTAAGAACACTCCATAACAGTGTTTGTACTTTTATTTGAGAGTGTAGATTGCATAACAGCTTTATTTATAAGTATATATTTATATGTTTTAACTATTCTATCCGTGTTTAGAACCTGTAGGTTACTACTGTAAGCAAATCAGCATTTGCTACACACTTTCAGTATCACCTTTGCTTGAAATTATCCAATCCAATCCTATTTATATGAAATAAACCTGCTCCCAAGCAGGTTATGACAACAACTCTCAAAGGAGTTT
Organism: Danio rerio; assembly: GCF_052040795.2. Taxonomy (NCBI): domain Eukaryota; kingdom Metazoa; phylum Chordata; class Actinopteri; order Cypriniformes; family Danionidae; genus Danio; species Danio rerio. Next base: position 8,669,446 of record NC_141033.1, read on the forward strand.
TGAAGAACGAAACAATCCTGGATCATGTCAAATCATCAATAACCAAACCAACCAGATTACCTATTCCATGTAGGAACTACTAAGAATGAACCACAAGTCTTTTTTTATTGTTTGTTTGTGTATTATGGGTATTTCATTGAGTGCCTTAGAAAGGGACTTTGTCTTAAATGACAAGTGCCTGAAATGTTCTTAAAAAAAAAAATCATTTTTGCTGAATCTCCTCTTCCAGTTTTCTTCTTATATCTTGAATCACTGTTGGGGAAAAATAAGCAACTTTAGAAATGTCAAAGTTACCAAACTTTGTATGACCATTTTCATTTAAATACAGATGGTTTCATCAATATCTTTACTGAAAGCTTTTACTAGTTTTACATATAAAGAAAAGTTGCCATATACAAAATACAGAAGTAAATATTTGAAGTGTTTAATAGTTTTTAATACATTTCAGATGTTAACTACTGTAGATATTGCTGTGTGCAAAACTGGGCTGAATAAATATATAAATAACTAAACGTTACTGTGATGTAAAAGCTGACTGAACATTTAGTCCCTATTATTCCTGATTTCACTCCAGCTCTAGGTTAATTTCAAAAGCATTCTGCTGCTCATGTGTGGAAACTGATACGTTTCAGGATTTGCAACTAAAAAACAATTCTTTTGTAAAATTTTAAGCAGCGTCAGTGTTACTTCCATTTAACACAATTTAGTGTTAGATCCATTTAATGTATTCATCATTTGTACTGCAAATGTTAGAATGAAAGTATTCATCTGGGATGATTTATCTCCCACATTTGAAAAATCTCACCTCGACACCCCAAACCAAAGAACATAGCTGAAATTAAGTGATACGGGGTCAGACTTTATTAGATTTGAGTTCTGCTGGAACAAATTTGGCATTAAAGTAGAAATAAAAACTATATCAGACAAGGGCCCCGTTTCAGAAAGGAGGTTAAGTGAAAACTCAGAGTATTTTAACCCTGAAATGAGAGAAACTCTGGGTTTTCCATTTCAAAATGGCAGGTTTGTTAAACTTGAGAAAGCAGGGTAAGTCAAGCCTGTTTCTGAAAGAGAGGTAACTTTAACTCCGTGGTAACTTACTCCGTGAACCTAACCTGGTCAGGAGCAGGTTGTACATTCTAAACTCAAAGTTTCTGTCGGTCTCCTCCCCTTTTTTAAAGACGAAGCGGTATTTCTCGCATTAGCCTTACATTTCCACCCACCTATTTTTATTGTGCATGTTGGATACGCGCATAAAAACAATTGATGGAAATGTCATGATGCACAGAACTTCTGAAAATAGGCTATAAAAAAACATGCGCATAACCGAGTAGGTTAACCTTTTTATTCGATAAGAAAATATGCACATAAACTGCGATGAAAACAGTTTTACTGAACAAATCCCAGTATGTGTATTAAAAAAGGTTCGTCATAAGATCATCATAAGTTGATGATGACAATGTGTGTGAATGGATAAACCAGCAGGCTGAGCACACTGTAGCACATCTGAAATGTTGTTTTGGTCATTCTAAAACGCCTGAACCGTTTCAGTATTAGTGTTATTATACAGGGTGGGCCATTTATATGGATACACCTTAATAAAATCATTAGTATGTGTGAGGGGGCTTGTAAATGACTCATGAAAGAGTAAAGTTACGTTTAAAACCAAGCACACCATTGTTTCCTTGTGAAGTTCCCAAAAGGTTTATTAAGGTGTATCCATATAAATGGCCCACCCTTTATTAGACCTCCAGTGCGTCTGGAGCATGTTAAGAGTGTCTGTTCTTTGCGTCTAAAGCTTCAAACGCCATCACGCATTCATTGTGTGTCAGCATTGTCTTCTCATTGTCATTTATTAAATAAAGAAAAAGATTGACGCAGTTTCTTCTACTGCTGTAAATTCTGATTTTACTGTTGATATTTGGCGCCAGTTAATCAGGAAGTGATGATTTTGTTTTCTTTGATTTATTGAATGGAAACGCTGCTTTATTTGCACGTCTTGCATGTGATATTCCAGTTTTGCACAATTTTAATTCGCATTTTTGGATGGAAACAGCTATTACCTACATTTTAGTCACACAAAGAACAAAGTCAGTAGGAGAATGGCTGGTCCTTTTTAGTAATTATCTTAAATTCACTGACCTTCGACAGGGACATGTGCTGTAACTAGATTAATGGGATTATTACTCGTTGTAAAAACTATAGCTGCGTCCCAAATGGCACACTATACACTATGCACTCATGCACTATGTACTTATGCACTTACACACTCAACAGGGTAGTATATGTATGTATTGTCGTCCCAAATGGCACACTAATGTTTTTTTACTAAGCGGAAATTTAAACTGTTTCCCTGATGACGGTTGCCAAATCAGTGAAATAAACGACCGAATTATTAAATAATACCTGCCGTGAGTATTGCCGCATTCACCATCGGGAGGTGCTATAATCACTCTCGTAGGACAATTTTACTTTTACCATCCAAAATAAATAAAGTTATCCAACATGTGCGTCCGATAGCTCCGCCCCTTCCGCTACGTAAGCAAACCTGTGGTCGTTGAGTGCGTGAAGTGTCCATCATTCCACACTTCACTTTAGCAGCTGAATGAGTGCATCATCCGGGTAATTAAAGTGCACTTATTATTTTTTAAGTTTTCAGTGTGAACACACTACTGACACTATTTATACTACAAAATGGCATAGAATAGTGCATAAGTATGCGATTTGGGACGCAGCTACACACTAGTGCCCTTTTATAATCTATTAAAACTGATAAACGTGTGTAAAAGTGGGAACCTTCAGTTAAACATTTCCACTGAACGTTGAGTTAAGGTTATCCGCATTTTTGTTTTATCAATTTTGTAGTAGAAACTATGCAGTAGCCTATTTTATGTCATTTAATGCAATTACATCTGAAATAACTTCAAAACTACGGCCAATTCCCCACTTTTTCAAAGTAAAAATGTAAAAAAACGTCACATTACATTACTTTTTTATTATACTTAGTTAAATACTTTAGATGTAAAATTTAATTATTAATTAACTTGAGCAGCTGTTTTCCCACGCTAACTGTCAGTTTCACTGATGCAGTGGTTATATTTTTTTTAATATATGGTCATATTTGCTGTAACTGTGCATTAGAGCTGAACAATTAATCGTAAAAAGATTGCAACCCCCTAGACGATCTTAATCCAGCATTTCTACGATTCTGTCAATCATATTTTCAAGTTCAGGAGAGAAGCAATGGTGGCCCCACAAGCCTTCACATTGTTTTACATACGTTGTTCAGCAATGTGGACACCTCCAAAAAGTGTTAAAAGAGTCCTCAAAAATGTCATTTCTGTCTTCACGTAATGTATTTGCGACCGCAAAATCACACGTGATCTGAGCTGACCGTGAGCTGTTACTACAGGGAGGGCGGGAACCTCTAAATGAAGTTTACTTTAGTGAACAGAACCTGCATGGGCTGTGAATAACAGGTAATAAAGTTGTAAATAACATCAGTTTGTGGCACAGAGTGATCGTTTGGGAGGCGCGCGGGAAGTGAACCGCTCTTAGCAGTGAAAATGAAACTGAAAGTGCACAGTGTTGTCAGATGTGGCTGACTGATTCCAGCCCAAAAAGTATCCAAAACCCGCCGAAATATAAAAAAATATATATATACCCACCCAGCCTTCCGTATTCACGAAAATTACGTCAGTGACAGATTTTAAGCAGAAAATCACAGATTGTAAGAAAATGTCTCAAACACAATAATTCAACATCAGAATTATCATCAGCATTAATGACCAGGGGCCTCATGCATCAATGCTGCTTACGCACAAAAACTTTGCGTACGCCAGATTTCACGCTCAGAATCGATCACGTTTAGATTTACTAACGATGAAATGAACGTGGAAATGTGCGCAGCTCTACGCCAACTTCATGGCTGGCGTATGCACATTTTTTGTGCGTGTCTGTTTTATTTACATTGACGACTCCTACAGGCATTTGTGTTAAATTGCTCTCTACAAAGTGTCTTCTCAGCTGTATGAGACGGGTTCATCCGCATGTCTAGTATATAAGGTTTCCGTACCATACAGTTGACCATCCAAGCATTAAAGCGCAATTTGCAGCTGTCGCCTGTTTTCCCAATGTAATCTGAGCCATCTACTGCACGCACATTGCTATAAAGGCACCATCTGAGGATGAATTTGTATGAGTGAATCAGAAATATTTCCATGTAATAAATGTGCAAATAAAATATGATGCACAAACTTATTAATGATTCCAACTTGTCTTCCTCATGATGATGAAGAGTATAGGCAAAATCTGATATGTAGCGGGGGAAAAAAAGAGAAAATTCATCAGACGCTGGATTCGAACCGAGTTCATGCTTGAACATGTGTAAACATATTGCCATGCATTTAACGAACTGCGCCACGCAGGCTGTTAAAGACACTACAAAATTTTACACCTTTACATCTCACTATTTCTTTTTTTAATGCACTCAGTGCGATGTTTAGACCCAACTGTGTTAACCGCATCAGCTAAACTCTCCCACTCTATTTTTTTCTTTTGTTGTTAATTCCTGAGGACAAACTTGCAAATAAACCTGTTTTTCTCCGGTCTACCTCCGAAAGCAGCACCTCCAATTCACATTCTGTTCAAAGTTTCTCTTTTTGCTTGCTTTTGCCTTTGCTTTTTCGTTGGGTTTTGCCAAAGTAGAATCATTAGCATATTCATACGGGGGAGGAGGCAGGGAGGGGTTTTGCGCTCGTGCATGTTGCGCTCAGTTTCACGTTCATTCAGATGTACAAAGAATATGCGTGAGATTCGGCGTACGCAGTGTTTCATACATCTGAATTTTTTTCTGCGTACGCACATTTACAGCTTTGTGCGTACGCAATGTTTTAGTATGATTTCCAAGCAAGTCTTCATACATGAGGCCCCTGGACTAATGTAAAGTCTGTTGAAGTCCACCAAGTCTATACAAAATTTAGCATTTTAACCAACAGTACAGCTACACAAAGCCTATTGCTGTTTTACCACATAACGATAATAATAGCCCACTCATATTAACCTTTATTTCACATCTACAGAATCCTGAAAAAATCGTGATCATTATTTTAGGCAAAAAAAAAAAAAAAATTGTGATTCTCCTTTTAGACAGAACCGTGCAGCTTTACTGTGCGTGAGCACATCAAGCTAGAGAAAGAAATGCTGATCTCTTTTTAAGATATTGCCATGTTAACTCTTAATATCTGCGCTCGATAGATTTTTATAGTCGTGGTGTGTGCGCTTAACTCCGAGTTGGCCTTCTCAAAATTGATTGACCTAACTCGGATGCTAACTCTGAGTTTTTAATCTCGCGATAAATCAAGTTTAAACTCTGAGTCGGTTGAACCTCCTTACTGAAACAGCCCCAAGGTGTGAGATTAACCTACGCATATTTTAGGAAACAGAAACATACCATCATCAGTTGGGGAGAACTTAAGTGCATTTCTTTGACGACTTGTAGTGATGTCAGTCATGGTCATCGGAGGATCAGCTGCATCAATGTGGCCCATTTTCTGCGTGATCCTGTCACTGATCCCAAGGTAATCCTTACGCAAGTCTTCCATCTCTGCTAACAGCACTTCTCTCTCTCGCTCCAGCAAACCAATGGCCTCTTTGAGTCGTTCTCCTTCCTTGGTGCTTGCCATCTCCGACACCATCTTATCTTTATGAATCGCCTCCATATTCTCCGCCAGGACTTGCTTGTCTGTCTTGAGTTTGTTGACCATTTCCATCAAACTCTCAGCCTCTCTTCTCAAAGCTTCATTTTGCTGCAGATAGGCTTTTTGCTGCTCGTGCAGTTGAAGTATCTCGACTCTCTGCTTGTTGTGAATCAACTTCGATTCATATTTCATAGTCTCCATCTGCTGATGCGTCACGTCTCGTTCAGTTTGGCACTTCTCCAATTCAACGTTCAGATTTTCAATCCTGTCCTGAAGCTGTTTAACATTCTTCTCGTGGTCAGACTCTCTAGAGCGGCTTGACTGAATGAGCTCCTTGTTCTTCTCCTGAGCTTTGCGTAAATGATCTCTGAAGTTTGCAGATTCTCTTCTCAAGGCTGACACCTCCTCCTCAAGTCTCTGAATGACGCTGATGTTCTTCTTGTGCTCGGCGTCCATCATCTGCAGGGTCTCATTACACAAGGCAAGATCTCGTCCTGCTACATCCCTTTGCTCCTCTAAAAGTTTCTGCTTGGTTAGCAGCTCTTGAGACATCTGCTGAAGCTTCTTTAAGGATTTCTGACAGTTCTTTTTCTCGACGAGCTCCTCGCTGAGTTGGTCCTTCAATGTCTTGGCACGTGTTTTGAGGCGCTCGTATTTTTCCATCAGTGCCTTCAGCTGCTTCATTGAGGTTTTGTTGTTACTCTTAGCTTCATCAAGTTCCTTCTTCATGTCTTCACAAATGTGGTCGAACCTGGTGGTGACCTCTGTGTTTTTCTGCTCTTCGCATTTCAGCTTTTCAGCTAGAAGTTGGGTTTCTTTGTCATTGCGCTTTAACATTTCTTTCATATCTTTAAGTTCTTGTTGCTTCACCAAAAACATACGGACAACTTGTTGATTTTCCAAATCCTTCTGTTGGAGTTGTTCCTTCACAACTTCGAAGAAGTCGAAATGTTTACCCTTGAATGATGAACTTTTGTCTGCTCTCCCTTTTTCTCTGCCCTTTGACATTTCTTTTAAAATAACTTTGGGTGGATTTGAGGAGCATTCAACAGACCTTGTTGAATTGGACCTAACCAGGTAACCAAAGGGCAGATGTACAGATTTATGATCCATCTGAAAATCATATTTCGACTTAAGGATGCTCATCGTAGCCTCTTCCTTCTTCATCAGATCTGCTCCTGCTAGAATTCTGTGCAAGGACTCAATTGCCTGCTCATTTAAATCTTGAGTGACATTTCCATTCGATTTTTGAAGTAAACCCTGGCGGATTTTGAAAACCCTGTTTTCAAGACTAGCGTCCCCTGCAGCACGCTGTGATTTAGTAGATGGGAGCTGTCGTCCTTTCTTCCACTGTCTAAAAAGCTCTTTATCATCTGACTGCATTTCACTGTTGGTGGTTTCTGGCTGAAGGGAGTCCAAATGATCAGGAATTGCTCCGTTTATGTCCTGCTGGGTGTCTTGAATGCCATCAAGTTTACACTTGTGCACAGACTTTCTCATCTTCTTGAAATCAGAGTCCATTTTAAGTCAATTTCTTTGTACTGTAAGGTATTCAGGCAAGTCAGTTAGCCAAACATTTAAACAATGCCGTCCGAGATTTACTTGAAACAACAGGCACTTTAAATAAGATAAAATGAAACTTTCTTCCAGAGTTCTTACCTTACTTGCATTACGTCTCTCCAAACGGACTGCAACAGAAGCCTACTGTGCAACTCAGTCTTCATTGTTTAAAATGTTTTAAAATGTCTGTCACCATGGCAACAGGACTAATGCTGGCAACGCTAAGCACTTGGAAAAAGACGTTATAAAAATGGTTTTGAACTAAACCAGTTCCGCCTGGTTAGTGTCAAATGAACAAAAGCATCCATCATCTCACTGAATACTTCAGTTCAGCATTTCTTTGGATTATAAGACAAAGTATTTGCATTACTTTAACTTGTTTCTTTTTTAAATATTTCCCAAATGATGTTTAACAGAGCAAGGCATCTTTCACAGTATTTCTGAAAATGTTTTTTCTTCTGGAGAAAGCCTTATTTGTTTTATTTCGGCTAGAATAAAAGCAGTTTTTAATTTTTTTAAAACCATTTTATGGTTAAATGATTAGCCCCTTTAAGCTATTTTTTTCGACTGTCTACAGAACAAACCATCACTATAAAATAACTTGCCTAATTATCCTAACCTGCCTAGTTAACCTAATTAACCTAGTTAAGCCTTTAAATGCCGATTTAAGCTGTATAGAAGTGTCTTAAAAATATCTAGTCAAATATAATGTACTGACATCATGGCAGAGATAAAATAAATCAGTTATTAGAAATGAGTTATTAAAACTATTATGTTTAGAAATGACTTCAAATGTATTTTTTTATTTATTTATTTTTTGCTAATTTCTAATTTATGATTGAAAAATAATAATAATTTTTAACTGATATATAGACTGATATTCTCTGGGCCTACAGAACTTAAATTAAATAGATGATTTAATTTTAAAGCCCAGTTGATATAAGAATACTTTTTTTTCTATCTTTAAATAAAACACAAAAAAAGCGATTACAAGACAGTGGTTACTTCCTGAATCCCCAAAACTCAAGAATGGCTAGAAATAGTATATAATATTTATGTGATGGAAAAAATTACATTCTCCCTTCGACTTCAAATCCATGCATTTTGAAAAATCTGATTACATTAGATTGCTCCATCTGATCTACATGGAAATATAAAAATATTACTATCTATCTAATTCCCATCCACAGAACAAACATTTTTCAATTTACAACCCATTGCACTTCCCCATCTTAATAATCTCTTTAGATTAGGAATTAACAGATGATAACCTAAAGTTAAGTTAATAAAAAAAGATTTGACCCTCTCTGACCTATGTACAGTTGAAGTCAAAATTATTAGCCCTCCTTTGATTTATTTCCTAAATGATGATTTACATAGCAAGAAAATTTTCATAGTATGGCTGACAATATTTTTTCTTCTGGAGAAAGTCTTATTTGTTTTTTTTTTTCTGCCAGAATAAAAGCAGTCTTTAATTTTTTAAACACCATTTTAAGGTCAAAATGATTAGTCCCTTTAAGCTATTTTATTTCCGACTGTCTACAGAACAAATCATCTTTATAAAATAACTTGCCTAATTACCCTAACCTGCCTAGTTAACCTAATTAACCCAGTTAAGCCTTTAAATGTCACTTTAAGCTGTATAAAAGTGTCTTGAAAAATATCTAGTCAAATATTATTTACTGTCATCATGACAAAGATAAAATTAATCAGTTATTAGAAATGAGTTATTAAAACTATTATGATTAGAAATATGCTGATAAAAATATTTTCTTCGTAAAAAGAAATTGGGGAAATAATAAACAGGGGGGCTAATAATTCTGACTTCAACTGTATATTAAGTATTGATATTATTTGTTACCATTTTATTGTTACTGTTATTTGTTACTGAAAAATGTTTAGCAATGGGAAATGTACACTCTCTTAATTGGAATCATTGTACTGTATTTATTGCTACTATAAAAAAAAATCAAATAAAATAAAATATAAAAAATAAAAACACCAAAATCAAGCAATCCCACAAAAATTCCAAACTAGCCAGAAACACATTTGACATATTTTAATTGTTTAAAAAATAAATTAAATGGCATAACCTTTAAAAGATTGACAATCAAGTCATCTCATGAGCACTCTTCCTGCGTCAGAAAACTGCTCAGTGGAAGGTGCTCTGAACTTGGAGAAGCACAACAAAAGGCAACTGGGGAGACACATTCATAATCATCTCCAAACATTGTCTGTAAATGAAATCCTCGTATGATCTACAGCTGATATTTGTACACTCATTTACATGCATGAGGCTATTATACAGTCTACAACAACACTGTACAGAAAGAGGCCCAGCAGAGGGGTATCTTGGATGGATTTACAACTTCAGCATTCCTTAAAGGCTCTAAAAATACCTCACAAGAAATCCAGCAAATAGGCTATTAGGTTTTTACACGTAGTAATTATGCGGTAGAAGTCTAAATGGAAAATGCTAACCAAATTATCCACAGAGAACTGGAATTCAACTGTTCAACAAAAGGAAATACAGTGTCCGAATTAACTTACAGATTGTAAAACATTTGCGGTGCTGTCCTGAATAATCCCTCTAGCCAAGGGAAATTCAAAGCTGCACATATACCTGATCACTTAAACCTGAATTTAGAAGCATTTGTAATGATGTCCGTTGAGATTATAATGCAAGTCTGTTTGTTGTTGTGTGTATTGGTCAGGGTAAATAACGCTGTAAACTTTGGTTAGAGTCTACATGACCAAACATCACAAAAACTACACAATATAAAAGCAGTGATTGTTCAAACACTGGGCAGATAAGGCAGAGCAAACTGTCAGTTGGTCTTCAACTTTGTAGCTTGTGTCACCTGATCTGTTAGCGAGGCTCTTATCGAGTTCACAACAGTCTGTCGGACATTTTCTTCCATGTATTGCTCAGTAAGTGGCTTCAGCACCTAGAACGATCAAAGAAAACAAATAGTTCATTATTTATGAATGAATAAACGCTTCAAATTTGAATGACGCTTTTTTTCTGAACCATTTTAATCTGTTTTCGAGGGGTTGTTAGACATTTTGGGTGGATGTTAACAGGTTAAAAATATAAAAAAGTCTTTTAAATACTCCCCTTGGCCCTTGTTACACCTGTTAAAGTGCAGTGGATTTTATAATAAACAAACAAACAGTCCAGGACATAATTTCTAAGTTTTCAGCAAACAGGAGAACTCAAAAGTTGGGATTTTGCTTAAACACTGTCATTCCAAACCCATAAGACCAGCCTGATCTCACGAGAAAACGTAAGTATTTTACGTTTTGGCAGTTTAGTGGCTAATTCGTACGAATTCGTACGAGTTCAGACGTAAGAAATTGTACGATTTTAAAAAGGAGGCGCTGCACCTAACCCCACCCCTAAACCCAACCGTCATTGGGGGATGAGCAAATCTTTCTAAAATGTACGAATTAGATTGTACGAATTCATACGAATTAGCCACTAAATGAAAAAGTTACGAATTGCCGTGAGATTGTGTTGCATAAGACCCATCATAAATTCATCCTTCAAATGAATTAAAGCCTTTCTGGGTAATACTTTACCTGAACATGTTGTCCATAAGACTTTTAAGAAACCTTTATGATTGTGACATGACAATGAATGTTTATAACAACCTTCATGAAGTGCCATTAGCTCAATTTTGTTATTTTTATAACGCAAACATGACATTGTATGAGGTGTATTTCCTATGACAACTGTACATAAACAAATACAATCACAACCTGTATTTGTCATGACAGCTTGACATTACCAAGACAATATTACTTATCAAATATCTGTCATAAACATGACTGTCACGAGGCCATTATAATGGTGTCATGAAAATTTTTGTTGATAGCAACTACATTGGTACAACTTGAACTTGATAAATATATACATATACACACAGACACACACATATGCACTTTATTATGTACACCTTACTAGTACTGGGTTGTACCCGCTTTTGCCTTCAGAACTGCCTTAATCCTTCGTGGCTTAGATTCAACAAGGTACTGGATATTCCTCACAGATTTTGGTCTATATTGATATGATAGCATCATGCAATTGCTGCAGATTTTTCAGATGCACATCCATGATGCAAATCTCCCATTCCAAGGCATCCCAAAGATCCTCTATTGGATTGAGATCTGGTGACTGTGGAGGCCATTTGAGTACAGTGAACTCATTGTCATGTTCAAGCAACCAGTATGAGATGATTCCTGCTTTATGACATAGTGCGTTATCCTGCTGGAAGTAGTCATCAGAAGAGGGGTACACTGTGGTCATAAGGGGATGGACATGGTCAGCAACAATACTCGGGTAGGCTGTGGTGTTGACTTGTTGCTCAATTGGTAATGAGCCTAAAGGGTGCCAAGAAAATATCCCCCACACCATTACACCACCTCCACCAGCCTGAACCGTTGATACAAGGCAGGATAGATCCATGCTTTCAAGTTGTTGACGTCAAATTTTGACCCCACCATCCGAATGTCGCAGCAGAAATCGAGACTCATCAGACCAGGAAACTTTTTCCCAATCTTCTATGGCTCACTTTGGTGAGCCTGTTTGAATTGTAGCCTCAACCGCAACCGGTGTGGTCTTCTGCTACTGTAGCCCATCCGCCTCAAGGTTGGACGTGTTGTGTGTTCAGAGATGCTCTTCTGCATATCTCAGTTATAACAAGTGGTTATTTGAGTTACTGTTGCCTTTCTATAAGTTTGAACCGGTCTGGCAATTCACCTCTGACTTCTGGCATCAACAAGACTTTTGTGCCTTCAGATCTGCCGCTTGCTGAATATTTTCTCTTTTTCATAACATTCTCTGTAAACCCTAGAGATGGTTGTGCAAGAAAATCCCAGTGGATCAGCAGTTTCTGAAATACTCTGACCAGCCCGTCTGGCACCAACAACCATACCGCGTTCAAAGTCACTTAAATCGCATTTCTTCCCTATTCTGATGCTCAGTCTGAACTGCAGCAGATTGTCTTGACCATGTCTACATGCCTAAATGCATCGAGTTGCAGCCATTTGATTGGTAGGTAGACATTTGGATTAACAAACAGTTGGACAGGTGTAGCTAGTAAAATGGCCTACTAAAATACCTAATAAAAAGTGAGTGTATACACACTCCCGAGGTGTTCCTAAGCAAGCCGAGTGACATAGTCTCTTCAGCGTGTCCTGGGCCTCCTCCCAGTGGGACATGGCTGAAACACCTCCCTAGAGAGGCATCCAGGAGGCATACAATACAGATGCCCGAGCCACCTCAGCTGACTTCTCTCGATGTGGAGGAGCAGCGGCTCTCCTCCAAGCTCCTCCCGGGTGACAGAGCTCACCCTGTCTATAAGGATGCGCCCTGCCACCCTGCAAAGGAAACTAATTTCAGCTGCTTGTATCTAAAATTTTGTCCTTTAGGTCATGACCCAAATCTCATGACTATAGGTGAGATTAGGAACATAGATTGACCGGTAAATCGAGAGCTTTGCCTTTCAGCTCAGGTCCTTCTTTACCACAACGGACTGGTACATCGACCACATTACTGCTGCCGCCGCTCAATCTCACGCTCCACCCTTCCCTCACTCGTGAACAAAGATATTTGAACTCCACCTACAGGGGTGAGTTGTAAGGGGCCGGTACACTGTGAAACAAGTGGTGGTCGAAGGTTAGGACCAAGAAAACCCGATCGTCGGGCACAGAAACCTGGAACCAGACATTAATCATTCACCCAAATGTATTTACACATATTTGAGTTTGGGTTGTTACTCTTGCTAACTTATAAAAACCCCAGGGAAATCCAGGGCAAGGATTGGAACCACTGGTTTATGGAAAGAAATGGACATAAAAGACAGGAAACAACTGAAACAACAACGTGTGGGGAAAAGGAGAGAACATGGGATGGCCCAACCAACATGTGGAAACACAACCAAGAGCTATAACTCACCTGTACCCACAGGGCCTCTGCTATTAGGTCTATAGTCACTCCCACTTCTCGATACTCTCCTGAGTATCTGACATATGACCAGGCACACAGCGACAGCAGAGTTACCCCCATCACCACACTGGCCAGAGCAGCGATGAATGATAAGCCAATAAATCCAGTTACGGTGGAGACCATGTAGGTGACAAACATGACTGCAAACAGGGTGGCCGGAGTTCTTGCTGCATAGAAAATGTTCTTGCTTTCATTGTGTTTCACGAAATTTGTGTACACTTCATCGAGCTCTGTCTCTAACTGCTCCTGATAGCGATGACAGAACTCTACACCGCCCATTTTCTTCACCCCGCGAAACTGATCGACTGAGGTTTTCTTAAACTCATCATGATAGCGCTGAAGGTCAACTGGGGCGATGTATGGTTTGTTTCCTCCACACACCTGTGACATACAAACAACAAGTTTATTTCCTGATTAAATAAAACATATATTGCAGATATAATTAACCAAAACAGGCACACTGCTTATTTTAAGTTATCCAGGCCAAACCTACTATTTTAGTGCATTGGCCTCAAGTTATTTTCAGTTATATAGGCTAGCTCATCTCACGTCAGGCGTCTGCTATATTTAAATAGAAATGAGGTCCCTCTGTATCTACAATCCTTTAAACTGAATAACCTTGACTCAAGGCATATCCTTGATACAGTGATGTATTTTCTCATATTTCCTTTGTTTACATTCATGCTTCTGAGAAGAAACATTTAAAAGAAACAGCAGCAGCAGTAACTCTACCTGCTCCATGGTTCTGTTATAAGTGTCTTTTGCTCCAGCGACAGCTGTCAGATTGTTCGCTTCAGCAGTTGCCTGAGTAATAGAGTTCAAACAGTTCAAACATACCCACACAGCAAGATTCATTCAAATAAATACATTTTCAATTAGAACATATAAACATTATACAAAGACAGTTGGAATTTATCATAAGAATTTATAGTAATATTATTAGATAATATTTAATATCACTATTAATAGTAATATTTTTAAAAGAAACATGCATACCATTAATGTATACAGTTAAAGTCGGAATTATTAGCCCCCCTTTGATTTTTTTTTCTTTTTTAAATATTTTCCAAATGATGTTTAACAGAGCAAGGAAATTTTCACAGCATGTCTGATAATATTTTTTTCTTCTAGAGAAAGTTTTATTTGTTTTATTTCGGCAAGAATAAAACATATTATTTATTTTTTTTAAAAAACATTTTAAAGGTCAAAATTAGTAGCTACTTTAAGCTATACTTTTTCGATAGTCTACAGAACAAACCATCGTTATACAATAAATTGCCTAATTACCCTAACCTGCCTAGTTAACCTAATTAACCAAGTTAAGCCTTTAAATGTCACTTTTAGCTCTATAGAAGTGTCTTGAAAAATATCTAATCAAATATTATGTGCTGTCATCATGGCAAAGATAAAATAAATCAGTTATTAGAAAACTATTATGTTTAGAACTGTGTTGAAAAACAGAAATTGGGGAAAAATATAAACGGGGGGCTAATAATTCTGACTTCAACTGTATATTAAACAGCGCTTAAACAACTGTTTTCAACATTTCTTGAGCACTAAATCAGTACATTATCAAACAATCTCTGATGGATCATTTGACATTTACATTTAGTCATTTAGCAGACGCTTTTATCCAAAGCGACTTACAAATGAGGACAAGGAAGCAACTTACACAACTATAAGAGCAACAATGAATAAGTGCTGTAGGCAAGTTTCAGGTCTGTAAAGTCTAAGAAGGAAAGTATTAGTACTTTTTTTTTTTGGGGGTACAGTTAGTGTGATATCCAGAGAGGCAATTGCAGATTAGGAAGTGAAGTGGAGACTAAATAGTTGAGATTTAATTTGACACTGAAGGCTTAAGTGATGGTTGTTGAAAATCCATCTTTATTATATAGTAATAAATTATAAGCATTTATATATACACTTCATGATGGAGAGCAGCATACCTGCAACATGGATTTAGGATGTGGAAGCTCCTCCCCTTGGTAGATTTTGATATATGCCTACAAAAAAAGGAATAAATACTGGAATAAACATGGGTCCTTACTGAATGTTCTGAGGCACTGCAAAAAGCAAATGTCTGACCTCACAACAACTCTATAAAAGCTAAAATAAAATAAAACACAAAATTACATTTTCTGACATTTTAACATTGCACTCTTGCACACAACAGAAAGAAATGTTAGGATTTAACCGTTCTTAGCTTTGTTTTTTGTTATTTTACATTTAAAATTTGCATTGCATCAACACAAGCTTATTTAAACTTTAAAGCTTACTTTAAATCTTATTTTGCAACGTGTATTTAAGATGCAACAAAGCATTTTATAAGCTGGATTTATGTGCATTCCATTATACAGTAGCAATCAAAGGATGTATGTGTATGGTGCACTGACAAATCCACGTAGATTATACATCTATTTTGCTGTGTGTAACTGATTTGTAGCATGCCTTTGTAGCAAGCTTTGGTGGTGTTTTATCTCAATAAGAGAAAACTTCAAATGTCTTAATCTGAAGATATCCAGCTTTCCATCAGCCACTCTTCAGCTTTAACAGGCCTGCTTTGGCAGAATAATTTTTAATAAACTGTTGCGATAACAAACCAGAGCTAAAACAGGTGGTGTCAAGAACATTTCATGCAGCTTGGTATCAGTTAATAGGCCACTGTCAGTTTCTACATGCACCATATATTTTGCCTTAAGAATTGTCTATGATTAATAACTAAATGAATGTTAATTTCATTTATTATCACCAAAAGACGTTCATCACATCATAAACTCTACAAAAACACCTGAACAGAGTCTCTTCTGTTTAAAGCTTAACACAATTAACAGCTAATCTGGTTTGTGTTTACAGCTGCTGCGGCTAAAGTAATGAAATCTGACCTTGAAGTACTCCACCAGATCTCTGCATGTGACTTTAGCTCCACCGATTTCTTTCTCTACCAAGTTCTCTGGTGCCAGCAGTAAAGGAACTAGATTCTGCAGCTCCCTCTTGAACTCATCATCAATCTCTGCAAAAATAAATGAATAAAATTAACAAAAAAAAAGCATAATAATGTAAATCCAGGATTAATACAGGCACAACTTAATGAAAATCAAGGAATTTAAAGCACTTTTTTTTCCAGCCCCTATTATTATTTCATGACTGACACGCAACATATTGAACACCTAAAATGCATTCTCAACAATCCATGAAACCATTGCTGAGGAAGTGCTATTTATGCAAAAAAAAAAAACAAAAAAAAAAAAAAACATTACTAATAATAATGACATAATAATTAATACAATATTAATAATTAGTAATATAATAAACCTGCATTAAATGTGCTCTTGAAATGTTTTTCTTTTTTTTATTGTTGATGTTCTCTTACAGATGGAAAGAGAACTGAACATTTGTACTCAAGTAAAAATACTATTATATATACTATTATATTGCTAAAATAATACTAAATAATAGTAAGTAAAGTAAGTAAAATAATACCAATATTAAGTAAATAGTTTTAAAAAAAATACTGATTTTCATTACGGCCCTTTTTTTTAAGTGTAAACTTGTTTGAATGGTTTAATTGTTTAAATCACAAGGCTACATATATAAATATTTGCACTGACAAAGAAAGTACAGTGCATCTGGAAAATATTCATAGCACTTCACTTTTTCCATTTTTTTTTTTATGTTACAGCCTTAACTGGATTAAATTAATTTATTTCCTCAACATTCTACACACAACACCACACAATGACAATGTGAAAAAAAAAAGTTTTTTTTTTTAATTGTTGCAATTTTATTTAAAAAAAACAAACTGAAAAATCACATGCACATAAGTATTTACAGCCTTTGCCATGAAGCTCTAAATTGAGCTCAGGTACATTCTGTTTCCACTGATCATTCTTGAGATGTTTCTGCTGCTTAATTGGAGTTCACCTGTGGTCAATTCAGTTGATGAATCATTTAAAAAGGCATACACCTGTCTATATCTCAGGGTTAAGCATGTCAAAGCACAAACCAAGCATGAAGACAAAGGAATTGTTTGTAGAACTCCAAAACAGGATTGTCTTGAGGCACAAGGCTGGGGAAGGTTACAGAAAATGTTCTGCTGTTCTGAAAGTTCCAATGAGCACAGTGGCCTCCATCATCCATAAGTGGAAGATGTTTGGAACCACCAGGACTCTTCCTAGAGCTGACCGGCCATCTAAGCTGAGTGATCGGGAGAGAAGGGCCGTAGTCAGGGACGTGATCAATAACCCGATGGTCACTCTGTCTGAGCTTCAGCGTTCTTCATTGGAGAACATTACAGAAGGACAACCATCTGTGCAGCAATCCACCAATCAGGCCTGTATGGTAGAGAGGCCAGACGAAAGCCACTCCCTGTCTGGAATTTGCCAAAAGGCATCTGAAGAACTCTCAGATCATAAGAAATAAAATTCTCTGATCTGATGAGACTAAAATTTAACTCTTTAAAGTGAATGTCAGGTGTTACGTTTGGAGAAAATCAGGCACCGCTCATCACCAGGCTAATACCATCCCTACAGTGAAGCATAGTGGTGGTAGCATCATCCCATTGGGATGTTTTTCAGCAGCAGAAACTGGAAGACTAGTAAGGATAGAGGAAAAGATGAATGCAGCAATGTACAGAGATATCCCAAATGAAAACCTGCTTCAGAGTGCCCAGACCTAAATCTTATTAATAGTCTCTGGAGAGATCTGAAAATGGCTGTACATCATCGCTTCCCATCCAACCTGATAGAGCTTGAGAGGTATTGCAAAGAGGAATTGGCAAAAATTCCCAAAGACAGGTGTGCCAAGCTTGTCCAATCATATTCAAAAGGACTTGAGGCTGTATTTGCTGCCAAAGGTGTATCAACAAAGTTTTGCGCAAAGGCTGTGAATACTTCTGAACAAGTGATTTTTAAGGGGTTTTTTTATTAATCAATTAATAAATTTGCAATAATTTCAAGAAATCTTTTTACACATTGTCATCATGGGGTATTGTGTGTAGAAATTTGAGAAAATAAAAGAATTTAATCCATTTTAGAATACGGCATAAAAAAAACATTTTAAAAATGTGGAAAAATTGAAGCGCTATGAATACTTTTCGGATGCACTGTATGATAGATTTTTCCTTTTATGACAATTAATATTTAATAAGACCACTGGCATAACTACCACATACATAGAGACACTTTTTGTCCATATTTTAAACTATATTTCCACGCTTTGAAAGGTTTAATTAAAGTATATGATGAAAAGGTTGAAATTTAGCCTGTCTGTCTTTACAAAATGGCAAACTTGTTGCTTAAACAGCTTTAAAGCACAGGGACATTTTATTTTACACTTGATATTAAACTAAAACGACAAAAAAGACAAGTATGCTGTCAGTCATACAATAATAAAACAAAAGACTTCAGTTTACTTGAGGTATTTGAAATGTGTATTTTGTCAAAGCAGTGCTATTTTCCATGTTTTCCAGGACTTTAATTTCTAAAAGCCAAATCCAAGCACTATGCATTTTAAGCACCTTTTGCGAAGCCTGTAAATAGAAGAAATAAAATCAGCCCAGAGTTGAGATATCCATGGTCAAATCGGTGTCTAAAAGAAATGTATTTTGTACCTCTCAATCTGCCATCAAAGTGAGGGTTGGTGGCCACCTTCAGACCTGGATGTGGAAGAAGAAAGCAGCCTATGCTGGAGAAACAGCTGTGGATGTGCTTCCTCACATTCTGCAGCTCTTCGTGTTGGTTCTGCTTCACCTTCAGAACACAAATAAAACAATTCAAACTCTGCTGAACATGCAGCTGCAGTGCTCATCTAATCTTAGCTTCATCTTACCTGCAGTCTTCTCTCCAAAAAACTATTCCCTCCTTTGAGCCCATAGTCATGTTCATAGGGGTAACACCAGTCTCTGATCAGAAACAACAGTTTCTGGAACACAGGGAATTAACGATGTATAAGAAACTAAAGGTCTATTAGTGAGAAGATGATATGCCCAGTTAAATCAGATAAATTAAAATGAATCTGATAAAAAAGAAAGTTACTATTACAAAGAATTAGTCTAATTATTCAACCAACTGTCCTATCAGATTCTGTAGTAACCCACTGAGAAATTTTGTGTTTAAAAGACATCAACATTGACTTGGCTAAAACGAAGTTGTTAAAGAGAAAAACAACAACAACCATACATCTAAGAATTTACTAAAACTAGTCATTAAATAGACAGATTAGAAAGACTTCAAGGGCCATCATTCATTCCTGATGACTAGTCTAGTTTTGGACTATTCTTAGACGTCTATTAGATTTTCAATGACAGCCCAAATTTAGCCTTGTTTAAGTCTACCTATGTTTAGACTCAGACTAATTTTAAACACACACAAAAAATTGCTTGCTTGGAAATAGTTCTGGTACTGAAAAGAAATATGAATATGATTTCCCTTTATTTCCTTTCTCCCTCACGGGGATAGTGTAGTAAATTCGACGTCTAATCAATTACAAATTATCAGACCAGAGGTTTTGAATATCAGAAAATAGACTTTATTCTCCATAATAAAGCCGAGAAAGAGCAGAGCAGACCCCAGAGCATTCTGAAGTCCCTCCTGGACACCTTCTGAAGTCTCTCCTGCACCTTCTGAAGTATCTGTGTTTGTTACAATTTTTATACAGGATTATTTGACACACCCCTAAGTCTCTTTTTAACTCTTGACCATTTTTGAATAGGTTTTCTAGTCTAAGGGGTCCTGCTATTCTTGGCTCTCAGCCCACTAGCTCATGTCAGCAGAGATGTTACAGGTCTATGTCAGCAAAGTATAGATGCAACTTATGCAAAGGAACTAAGTGTTTACATACATTGTTATGATAGGATAATAACTTGATAATATGTTACTCATTCTAACTTCTGACACATATAGCTTCATAGAAGTATTTAACCTATATAATCAGCGCTTTACATATTCAGTTATTCCACACAATCAGTCACTCAGCCTTCTCCTAGTGTTGCTTCTGTGCAGGCATACATATCACTGTATTTTTAACACAGGCTGGCATGTTTGCTGCAAACACTACATACATTTTGAGAAGAGAAAATTAACTGCTTTACACTTAGAAAATACTTTACACTGAGAGAATAGAAATCTTCTTCAATAGCTTCTTTTTTAACCATTTACAGGGTCATGAAACGCCAAACACATTTTTTTGAGATGTTGACAGTCATATATGTGTCCTACGCTGCTATCAGGACACATATATTTCACAAAAAAGTGAAAATTGGTTGTTTTTGCGTTATTTTGGGCAAATTCGTTCTTCTGGTTTGAAAAGAAATTTAGAAGCCACATCACGGCCATTAAATTCCTGTGTAAATTCCAGCATGGAGACTGTATATCTGTACCGGTCGGTACAATGTGACGTTTTTGAGTTTTCATCATTATTTCAAGAGATAACCTTAGTTCGAAAAAATCAGCGCGCTCTATTGTGTGTGAGGTGCAACTTCTTTAACATGCAACATAGCTTTGAAGACACCTGTTACAGTGTTTAGATGGCAGAGAGACGCCACATTGTGTTGCCGACCATTATTAAAACAAGTGGAAGACGAAGAATTGTTTGGAGAAATGGGTCTTTAGTGTTGCGTTTATGAAGGTGCTGCTACGAAGGTTTTGTTTTCAATTCCAAAATCGCTATGAGAGTGCAGCTGGACTCACGTGTAGATTACAGTGGTCTGCTAACACGTGACAAAAATACATTTGTAAGGAACATTTTTTACCAGAGAGCTTTTCGCATCTGGAAATGGAAATTTGCCACTCGTCTCCTTTTAAAACAAAAGATGCGGTTCCAGTTGGTGTTAATTGTCCTGTCTCTACAAATATGGTAAAGCAAGTCGCACACCAGAAGCACCATTCAGCAACATGCCTCGGCGCCCAGCCACAACTCAGGACACTGTTCATATTTCTGCCATGCCACAGAGCGCCATCTGATCATCTGTTACATTTTAAATAGCATGCGAATGTGCGCATCTGGTGTGCGATACTTTCAAGTCAAGTCATGTGCGCGCCATGTCACGACGCTGAGCAGCGCATTCAGTGTGTGACGCCCTTAAGTGTGTGATCAGTGTTCTTTGTTTATGTTTATTCAGAGGCAAAGTTAGTTAGTATCGTCAGCAGAACTCTTCTCTTTCAGTTTATAAAGACATACCCAAGTGAAAATGATTTAGTTACTAAGTTTACAGTATGTTAATATTACTACTATATTATGG
Source organism: Danio rerio (assembly GCF_052040795.2). Classification (NCBI taxonomy): domain Eukaryota; kingdom Metazoa; phylum Chordata; class Actinopteri; order Cypriniformes; family Danionidae; genus Danio; species Danio rerio. Next base: position 8,690,948 of record NC_141033.1, read on the forward strand.
GCTTAAAGATCTGCTAAAATGCTGCTCTCCGAATGTAAACACCTTAATCAAACTATTACCGTTGTTTAGGAATTTTGCCGCATTTTGTGACAGGACAGTCTATACAAACACACAGCTTTCTGATACTATTCTATGCACCTAACTCAGTGCTTTTAAGTAACCAAGAAATGCAGAGGTTTTTTCTCTCCCATACAATGTGAGTATCAAACATTCCATTAAAACTACACTCTTCCAGCAGTTCCTCGCATCCAATATCTCATTTGTCACAGGGAGGGGAATACATGAAACGTTTCTGAATGAAAGTGAAAGTGCCAAACTGTAGTTAAAGTTGACAAATTAGCGTATGCACATACTGAAATCTTCTCCTGCAAACCTTTCCCTCTTTTGCCATTCGACACTCCCACCTAAACAAAGCTGGAGATACTAGAGGTGTGAGAACACCCGGTAACACTTTATTTGTATGGTCCATTTGAGTATTAGTAGACTTTCTGCTTAACATCTGTTGATATGCTCCTTTAACAGACATTTAACTGACTATAAGAAATTATGCAAGTACATGTCAACTTACACTAACCTTAACCCAAACCCTAACCCCAACCTAGCTTATCTTTAATTAGTCTACTTATAATCTAATGAAAATTAGTTGGCATGTAGATGCGATGCAACTTAAATTCAACTAACAGACAAAAATAAAGTGTGACCAAACACCTTGCAGAGACAAAGGGGGTTTCATGGCCCTTTAAGACACAAATACATTCAAATACCCATTTAATCCTTTAAAACAAATGATTAGATTATTCAAACATTGCTACAATTGCGAAACACTGGAGTATGCGTGTCATTTTTTGTCCTGAGCACATGTTAATATGTGGCCCTCAACAGGTACTCAAAATGGAAATGATCAGCTTTTCTACCTGAAATGGCTTCTCGTAGATCTCCTCCATTGCAAGTCGACCATATTCTGTGAAAAGCTATAAAAGACATGATATTACAGTCCTATATACACACAATACTAACACACTACTAACTAACAATGTACACTAATAAAGTTGCTACCTGGAGATGCTGCAAATCATCTTCTTGGATATTCTGAGAAAGATTATAAACCTAAAACAAACAAGATCAAGAAGTCATTTGAATGCCATGAATTATTCAGTCCTTGAACATCCCTGATGTTTTAACGCACCTGCACAGAGCTGGTCATGGTGCTTAAAGCAAAAACAGTGGCACAGTCTTTGATAGTGGACTGACTGTCAAAGGCTCCCTGAGTGTCCACCAGCAGCACAGCCACCTAACATCACAGAGATCTGTGTAATCACACAGTCAACATAACCTCACGGCAACATAATACTTTAATTGAATGCCCATCCACCTTAGTTCCATCTTTCTTTTCCACAACAAATACTTCGCTCCAAGCCTGGATTCCTGTGGTCTCTCTCTCACAGCCTCCCCTCCAGGAGAAACCGGTCAATGGCTCATCATCTCCTCCTATCCATGACTCAGCTGACTACAAAGGGGCAAAAAAGAGATAGTTCATGTGATTGCTCTAAATGAATGTAATAAAACATGTTTGCTCACATTCATGTGACCTAGCTGGTTTTCAAGATGCAGGACGCAACCCGCAAGTTAAGGCATGTGAAAGATTGGAGTCATCAGAAACCTGTTCTCAGGAATGGTAAATCAGATAGACTTATTCTTAACTGATGTGTTGGAGGAAACATCATAATGCAAAATGGTAGCCAACAAGTGATTTTACAGTCCTCACAAAAAAGGCCAATACATGTTTTTTCTCCTTCTAGTGATTATTACGATACAAATGCGTGAATAACATTAACAATAAATGGATAACATTTTAAATAATGGTTCATTAGTTAATGCATTTACTAACATGAACTAAGTATGAACAATCTTTTACAGCAATTAATAATCAGTTTATAATTTTCTAATGCAAATTATTAAAACCTAAAAGTTGTTAGCATTAGTTATTGCACAGAAAGTTAACAGAAACTAATAATGAAAAACCTTATTCCCATTAACTAACATTAGCAAAGATAAATAAACACTATAATCAACGTATTGTTTGTTGTTTGTTCGTGTTAGTAAATACATTAACTAGTAGGGATGTCCGTATCCGTTCACATGATCGGAAATCGGGCCTGATCACATGTTTTAAGAGTTGATCGGAATCGGATGTTAGGACTCGAATATATATGTCTATTATATATATATATTCTCATTATTTTTTAACACATCTACAGTTATGCAGTGGCACAAAGTTTGACCCTTTCTTAACTTCACACGAAAACAGCAACGTGTGCGGCATGACATCACTTTGTTGCAGAGACGCTATTGGTTAAATGGCGGGAAAGTAGAACACGGAAGCAGCTTAAAGCGGAAAGCGTGAGTATGTCTGTGGTCTGAAGGTATTATGAAGTTAATGACGACAACATTGCCATAGCAAACTGTGAGATAAGTAAACTCGGGTATTTTAAGTTGAGGTGCTGTTTGTTTTTTATTAGATTTTTTTTATATTTACTGTTGCACTAAAGTCCAAAAGTGAATAATTGGTGTTATTGATAACTTGATTGTTCAAGCTACCTCACAGAAGTGCTCTGTTTGTTAACAGAGTTGTTGAATGTTAAAATAAGGTGAATTAAATAAAATCTTTCTTCGCTCTTTTCTTTTATGTATTATAGATGTATCGGATCAGGTTTCTGTAGCGGTAGATACTAAAAATGCAAATGACCCGGACTCTGACTCGAGGGCAAAAATATCTGATTGGGACATCCCTATTAACTAGTATTAACTAATGGACCATTATTTTAGAGTTAAATATTCAATCTAATAAAAGAAGTTTGAGGGACTTTATACTTATTCATTTCGCAGATGCTTTAATCCATAGTGACTTACAAATGAGGGACACAACAAGGTATTTATAAGAAAGTGGCAATTAATTACGAAAAGTGCTAATTATCATGAATCATGAACCAAATCACTAGATGTGGATTGACAAATTATCTAATTAGGGAGTAAATTAACACTTTAAAAAACAACAGAAGAGATTTGAGGTCCCTTGATAAATAATCTGAAGACATAGTTTAGCTTATAAAAAAGGACAAATATAAGAAAGTGACGTTTTAACTTTTAAAATTGAATTTAAGTACACAGTATGTAGACCTTTACTGTTTTTGTAGCAGTGTGTAGTAAAGCTTTAGCATAAAAGAAAAGCACTAACGTTATAAAATGAAAACTAAATTCTCTGTGTTTTGTGTGTGGTTGTAGTACACAACAGTACAAGTGTTTTAGGGTAAAACAAAATAAACCTTGAAGTGGAAAAATGTAAAAACACACATGTATAATAAACAGAAAAATGAAAAGTGTACTGCCCTTCAAATGGCTCCATGTCTTTATGGGTTTCTTTAGGACAAAATAAGATATTTTTAACAATGTTGAAAAATGGTAGCCAGTAAAATCCACAAAATAAAACATAAAAATAAATTAAATGATCGGTTTCCAAAAAATTTTTAAATATTTGTTTTTGTGCTCGACAGAGGAAACTCAAACTGGCTTTAGGGAAGAGTAAATGAAAACAGAACATTTATTTTAGGGTAAATCATCTCATTAAATTATGCTCATTTGTCAACTAGCCATACTCTTAAATTAATAAGAGGAGATTCAATCGAACCTGATCATGCATGTAACGCAGCATGAAGTCCAGCAGAAAAGATTTGCCCTTGCGGAAGGCGCCGGCAACAGACACCACAACCACGTTGAGATCCTTAACATGTTCCTGCAACAGGATTTTTTCCAACGCAGCAGCATCCAACTCAAACTTGTGATCGTTTTCATTAGTAATAACAATTTGGATGGGTCGAGCTCCTTCTGGAACCGGGTCCTCCTCTAACTCGAGCTCTTCAGCTACAGCACATGGTGCCACACCGTTAGTATCAGAGCTAAACTCCTCCAATGTACTCAACGTCTCAGCTGGGCTCCAGATTGGAACATCCTGCACACCAGTCATATCTGTAGTGGAAAAAAAATAAATAAAAATCAAAAAATGACATGTAAACTACGCACAAAATAGTTACGAATATTTGGCTTTCGAATGAAATGATCCACCTAAAATGCACTATAAACCTTACCGGTCCACTTCATTTCCCTTAAAAAGTGAGCTTCACTTTTGAATGCACATGTCTAACTGTTCAGTGTTTCAGTAGATTTGCATTAAATGCTGTTCTCTAATAAAATAGAATTGGTATTAAAACAGCCCTCTTCATCATAATCACATTTTGACATCATGAGGCCCAGACGACAATAAACAACACAGGCCTAATTTCATTTTCATGTACAACAAAGCTCCAGCTTATCAAGGTCGCATCATTAGAGAAAGATTGCTGGAGGCACTGGTACCTCAAATGGAGTTGCCTGCACTTTCTCAGGCACCCATGTTAATCACCCTACTATAAGTTATTCCCAAAATAAGAGGTAATAAATAATAAACGACAGCAATCATGTACAAGTACATAACCCTAACAGTAAACTAACATAAACTGTAAACTTATCCCTTAATTATGAATGGAATGTTGTTCCAGGATCAGCATAGAAGTTGATCCAGGAACATGTCCTACTTGAAATCACAACAACCCACTTTCTCCAGACTTGAATCCCACAGAGAATCTATGGAATCAGCCATGGTGTCATCATGTAGAGACTCATAATCCTGAACCACAGAACCTCAATGGCCCAATGGACACAATACCATGCCTAAGCAGACTTGACAATGACATCTCATGCTGTTCACAAGATGCAATTGATGATGAAGGCCACATCACAAATTATTGAGACATTGACATTATTCATTGTGGTATACCCACCGATTTTTCGTGCTTCTACCTAAATCAGGGCTCGAAATTGCGACCGTTTTGGTCGCATATGTGCCCGAAAATTAATTTATGTGACCTCATAATATATATGGGAGCATTAGTGCGACTGCAGATAATAGTTGTAGTGCGACCTGTTTGGATTTTTTCTAAAAACGTGCTGAATCGCTCTTCCCTGCCGCTATATTGGTTCATATTAGCTGTCAATCACTCAAGGTATTCCGCTGTCAGATGACAGGGAAGGAGCTTTTATGACCACGGGATATGCAAACGGCTGAAAAGTGAAAACTTAAAGCACACAGGTTTGCAAATCCCATCTAAAGTTGAGGCGCAGATGAGAGCAATCATGACATGTGGTGAATATTGATCCGCCAGCTGAGATCAATCGAGTACGTGCTTTTCGGAGAAGTCGCCCGAATCTCGATGCGTTGCGTTCACTGCGTGTTCAGCGCAAATGTCCGCTAAAAGACAAATCTAATACTGTACATATCATCACCAAAGAAGCTCGCCTTTACTAAGTTTACACTGAAAGTGCGCTCATAACAAACAGCGGTTTTGCGCCAGTGGTCATCGCAAGAATCCTGCTCAACCTGCTCATAAATTGGGTCGGCTGACTCGCCCTGCTGTTCCACTAACACAGAAAAATGAAGATCAGCTCAGACTGAACATTTAAATTGACACAAACTGAAACCAAAATTTTTAAAGAGTGATAGAAGTGAGACTTTACTTTCTTTTGTCTATTCTTTCTTGAGGTGTATATTATTATTTTTTTATTTATTTACTGATGACTGTTTTGCAGCTTTCAGCCTTGAATTTAATTATTTATTACAATCTTTTGTTTGTTTTGTAGCAAAAATATTATTTATTAAACTGACATGCATATATAAACAGCAGTACAAAATAAATATTTATTACTGCAGCGCTTCATTTTTGTTTGATGCAAACTATACATTTATTTTTCATAAATAACAGACTTTTTATAGCAGATAACCTACATTCAAGCACATTTAAGGCAGCATGATGATGAGAAATATAATTCATACTATTATTGTCGTTTTCATCATCATTAATATTTTATACTTATTCGACATTCATTTTGGAATTATAGCACACAAATATCAATGTCATCTCAGCATTAGTTAGATAGTTGTTTCTGGTTTTTGTTAGTTCTAATTGATGTTGTTTTAAAATACAATAAATCCCTTAAAATTCAATTTGCAGCGGTGTTCATTCATTTTTGGTGGGTGCTCCTAAATTTTTCTTCAAAAGTTGGGAGCACTGGTGCTACCAAGTAAAAAAGTTAATTTCAAGCCCTGTAAATGCTCTACTTTCTTGATATAATATCACTGTAGCATGAGTTTCACATTTTCCATAAATTTCACCCAAAATCCAAATATACTTAAGTTTTTGAGAGTAGTGTTTTTGAAAAGATAAAAAGACAAAACTGTATTTAAAGTAACAAAAACAAAATAGTCAAAAGCTAATTCAAAGCATTAATAAATACTTAAAGAGTACATAAAGGTTACTTAAAATATCCTTTCTACACAACAATATGCATTTTATAGCAGATTTGGTGATAAAGGCATGACTATTCAAAAGGTCATACATAATCATACATGCTATTTTTGCAGGTGCAAAGGCTTGTGGGTAACACTGGGTAAAAAAAAACTGATCAAGATAAATCCATTTACTAAGAGGCAACTCATCATGACTTTTTTTACTGTTTACAGCTTTGATTTTTCAGCACTTCACTAGCAGCTCATTACTGTGCTCACTTTCTATTCCAGGAGTGTGGGTCTCTGTTCTAACCCCATGCACTTTACCCATGAGCTGCGATAAGCCTGGATCTCTTTGGCCACAGGGCTAAATTTGGTAATTTTTGTCCTCAAGTTAAGACACGTGTAACAAAACAAACACCCTCTCCCCTTCGCACTAGTCTCCTCAGGCTCATGGCCAGCTGAACAGAGCCCCTGAAACACAGTCAACTAGTGTGAAGGACACAGTGGACAGGACACTTCAGTCAAAACTGCTTTAACCTTTGGAATTTTGGGTTACACTTACTTTAGAGAAAAAAAAAGTTAACCAAGCGGTAAAAGTAAAGTCAATAATTGCTTTATTCAATAACAATTTACATTATTACAGAGCAGTGCAATATTCCAGTGAAAACAGCACTGTTACAGCCTCTTCATCAATGTATCACTCCGCAGGCTGCGTTGTTCATTAATAATCATTAATTAATTCTGACTGATCGAAAAACAATTTAGGAAATAAGGTAAATGACAAATCTGGCCATAGAGCCTTTCATTTTGAAATGGGACAAACCTGGGAATTCCCCTCATTTGTTGAACGGGAACACACTTTCCTCGGTGTATATTTTTAAGCGATGCTCAACCAATGCAGAAATTTACTCTCTTACTTTTGTATATTGTATATGTAATTACAGCATTAAGTTATTTGGTGTAATAGAGTAACAGGCAGAACTTTACATTATAAAATAAAACATTTAACTATTTCAAATATTGTATGTATAATGTTACATTTTTGAATTAGCAACATCTTTCAAAAGCTGTTTATTGCAGCCTTCAGATATTCAGATTAGAAGAAAGTAGTTCCATGGGGAACACAATGGCCCAGTGGTTAGCACTGTTGCCTCACAGCAAAGACATGCAAAGTGAATAAACTAATCTGGCTGTAGTGTATGTGTGTGAATGAGTGTTTATGGATGTTTCCCAGTAACGGGTTGCAGCTGCATAAAACATATAGTGGTTCATTCCACTGTGGTGACGCCTGATGAATAAAGGAACTAAGCCGAAAGAAAATGAATGAAAGAAGAAAGTAGTTCCTCATGCAAAAAAGTGGCATTATGGTTGTTTTTATTTACACACGTGTCATCAAACATTTGTGTAAATGCAATATCACACTTCTAGTACTGCAATATAATTATATATCAGCCAGAAATCATATGGGCCTGCTCATCATCCACTCGTTCAAAACCTATTTCAGTTTCTAAACAAAAAAGACAACAAGTTTTGGAAACCAGTGAACACTATAATGTTTAAAATAATACTTCCATAAATCTTTCAAATATTCAAAAAAAAAACAATTTCTTAATAATAAAATTGATTTCAGTATTTATTGACCGATAATAAAAAAAAGTTTGCAACGAAGTTTCAATATCAAGACTAGTTTTATTAAAATGTGGCTGCTGAGAATGTGTCATGGAAGCAATGGCAATAAGCTTAGGGTGTAAGTTTGTCATTTCCAAATGAGGCACGAGAAGTGACACAGTTGGGAGTGACGTGCACATGGTGTGCAAGCAGCGGACACGTGACGCAGGCAATTTTCAGGTACAGCTAGTTAAAAAACATCTGGGGCCTCATGTATCAACGCTGTTTGCACAAAAACTTAGCGTACGCCAGATATCACGCGCACAATTGGATTTACAAACGATGAAATGAACGCGAGTATGTGTGTTGGTCCACGCCAACTCATGCATTTCTTGTGCGTTTGTTTTATTTCCATTGGCGACTCCTAGAGGCAGTTTTGTTAAATTGCACACTACAAAGTATCTTTGAGCTGAGCAATGGCAGCTGTATGGGACGGGATCATCCGCATGTCTAGCAGGTATTCAAGGTTTCCATATCATGCAGTTGACCAGCCAAACTTTAAAGCGCAATTTGCAGCGATCGCCGGTTTTTCCAATCTGATAGGAGCGATCGACTGCACGCACATTGCTTTAAAGACGTCATCTGAAGATGAGTTTGCTTACGTGAATCGAAAACATTTCCATTCAATAAGTGTGCAAATAATACATGATGCTCAAATGCGCTTAACATAACACAAACACATATTAATGATTCCTACTTGTCTTCCTCGTGATGAAGAGTAGGCAAAATCTGATATGTAGTGGGGGAAAGAAGAAGAATGAGTTCATCAGACGCTGGATTCGAACCAGGTTCATGATTGATCGTGTCAAAACATGTTGCCATGTGCTTTACGAGCTACGCTCGAACGCCGCTCTCTTTAGTTATGTTGTCTCTGTCAGTCAAACGGTGATCGGCGGGAATCACTCAACTAGCACATTCCAATGAGGTGCGCTATTTGCACTTAGCCTAAATAGACACTACAAAATTTTACACCTTTACATCGGACCATTTCTTTTCTGTTCATACCCAACTGCGTTAACCACTTCAGCTAATCTCCCCCACTCTATTTTGTTTCTTTTGTTATTAATTGCGGAGGACAAACTTGCAAATAACAAAGTTTTTCTCCGGTCTACCTCCGATAGGAGCACCTCCGAATCAAATTCTGTGAAGTTTCTCTTCTTGCTTGCTTTTGCCATTGCTTTTTCATTTGGGTTTGCCGAAGTGGATTCATTACCATATTCATAGGGGGAGGAGGCAGGGAGGGGTTTTGAGCTTGCGCACATGCGCTCAGTTTCACGTTAATTCGGATGTACAAAGAGAATATGCGTGGGATTTCACGTAGTGTTTCATACATCTGAATTTTTTACTGCGTACGCACATTTACAGCTTTGTCCGTATACAATGTTTTAGTATGAACTCAACGCAAGTCTTTGAACATGAGACCCCTGAACTTTTATGAATGCCGCGAGCAGGGATCCATCCCCTTCACTTATAGAGAGAGACCATTTAGAAACAGGTAATTAAGAAAGTAAACTTTTGGATTTCATACAGCGGTCCCCCCACTTTTAAAATGTCCACTACGCCCCTGACCTGAGACAAACTGCATCCAAACACAGCAGTGCTTTTTACTTTTTGTCCATAAACTTGCGTCGGAGCTGCAGCAATAATCTGTCTGTTTGTTATCCTCTGAGGAAACGGTCACCTAGTTATGAGAGATGCTGTAGAAAAATGGTGAAGAAAAGACGCACTTGCACTGGTCAATTCAGGTCAGAATAACAACACACGCAAAAATGAGTGCAGTATAGCAGCAGTGAGGAGATTGTAAATGAAAAAGGATGTGGCCAGAGTGGCTTTTTGGTTTCTTTTAATGTGCATCACAGCCACTAGCTCCCCAACTGAAAGATTTAGTAATTTAACTTCACAATTTGTAATGTTGCAGCATGTATTTGAATAATGATGATAAGTTCCTTTACTTGAAAGCTCAGATTTGATTATAATTTGTTTTGTTTACAGAGTTTTAGGTTTACTGTATCATTATTATTGACACCTTACAGATGTCGATCTACTTTTACCATTGCACAAACTTTGTAACATTTTATTAATCAATTTTAGGAGTCTCTTGAACACTTTTGTTTATTTATTATAAAGAGATATTTTGTTTAAATATTTTGGTTTTTGACTATTAAAACTATTTGCCTTAGTTATGTGGGTAAATTAAAATAAAGTGGTTAAATAACAAAAATCCTAATATTCCTAAATGTATTTTTAAAAAATATTCATCTATATCGAATGATATGAAACATGATATTGTCAAGTTTTTTTTTGTTTTGTTTTTTTTCTACTATTTCTAGCAATACATTCTCTAAATGCAATTCAAAGTTGCTAAGAAATCATTTAAACCTTTTTATAAGTAACAAATGAAACCTCGTTGTAAAATGACACAAGACACAAATGTTTCTTTATGTTTGCTTTAAATTATAACCAATAACAGATACAGTAGAACCCAGCCGTTTAAAGGACAAATATTATTAGACCACTAACTTGAGACAGACAACACATCAAACACAACAACCATCTGCTTATGTCTTATCAGTTCATAAACGACTGATATGTTGGCACAGATAAAAAGTAACTTAGAATAATTGGTCTGCACACTTCAACATCAGTACGTGTTGATCTTCTGGACACAACAGCCAAACCCTAAGTCAAAGTAAATTTACATGGCAAATTACCCTGGTTAATTCAAGACTAAATACACAGGGATACAGGACATCCACCACCCTAAAGCTTACGAGAATAAACAAAAAGCATGAAGAACTCATGAAACACAAACTCAAATACTCAAGTTCAAAGAAACAGTGATATTGAAGTGAGAAACTTGTACATGCATTCATTAAATGCGCGTGAGTGTTCTGTGGCGCGCGAGATCTTTGAAGATCTGTCACCGCGTGTAAAATCATTGCGCGCGCACGACCATAAAGCAGCAGCTGAATTCAGTGAAATAGCTTAATTTGGTTAATGTACACATTTAAAATGAAATATTCACACTGTTGGGGTCAAATACAAACCCATAATGTAGGACAAAGCAAAACATTGGGAAAGACTCGCTTCAAAGTTTGCAAGGTTGCTAAATAAGCAATCTAATAATAGCAAGCACAAAAATAACTTAAGAAGTCACCGGGATCGCTGGCGTCAAACAAAAAACATGTGTTGAGACTGTTTGTATCACGCATAAAACCGTTAACGTTGTGGTGTCAATGACAGGTATCTGAACTCTCTGAAGCGCGTCTCACGAGGCTCGATGTTACCGCAAGTAATCAAGGACTAACGTTAAACGTTTTATAAACCATCAATTTCACCTTTAAGTGCACGAGGCCATGCGCTTTGTGCTCCGAATTGATCCACACCTGGTTAAAAAGCAACGTGAACAGAAATAACACGAGTTCAAGTGCCGTTTTCAACTTTCAACGTGTCAACAAAGCGCAAACTAGCAAAGAGTTACCGGTAAAAGCAAATATGGCATGGTGAAAAACCGACGTTACAAGTATACGTGTATGAAATAAGGTTGTCACCTTCATCAAAGTTGTTTAATTTATGTTTCGTCGCAGAGAATTGCCGATTCCTCGGTCCGCTGTCTTCCGCCATCTTGGTTCTCTTGAAACTTTGTTGCGTGACGTCGCACAGCCCCAGTTTCTCACATACTGTACATATCAACGTCATGCACTCATTCAAAAATGTTTTGTACACAAAGGAAGGTGGTTCTATCACTGTGTTTGGCAAAGAGAAATTTGTTCCAATAATTGTTTATGATATATATGTTTCTTTAATAAAACAAAAATAGACTCTCTGTACTGTCTGCATCAATAATAAATGAAATTATTTTTGTAACACTGACCATGCGACTTAAAAATGGTGTGATTTCCTCAAATCAAGCTTTTTAAAAATATGCTTGTTAACATTTAACATAAAATATATATATATATATATATATAAGGGTGAAGTCAGAATTATTAGCCCCCTTGAGTTATTAGCTCCACTGTTTATTCAGTTTAACAGAGGGAAGATTTCTCCAACACATTTCTAAACATAATAGTTTTAATAACTGATTTTTAATAACTGATTTATTTTATCTTTGCCATGATGACAGAACATAATATTTTACTAGATTCAAGACACTTCTAAAGTGACATTTAAAGGCTTAACTTTGATGGTTTGTTCTGTAGACTATTGAAAATAAAATTAGCTTAAAGCGGCTTATGATTTTGACGAAATAAAGCAAATAAGACTTTCTCCAGATGAAAAAAATTATCAGACATCATGTGAAAATTTCCTTGCTCTGTTAAACATCATTTGGGAAATATTTAAAAAGAAAACAAAATGAAAGCCAGATTTGGCTTCAGTACTGACTAATCTAATGTATATGCACAAATATAATATTGTTTATCTTCACATAAAAAAAAAAAAATATATATATATATAAATATATATATAGGGTGAAGCAGTGGCACAGTAGGTAGTGCTGTCGCCTCAAAGCAAAAGGGTCGCTGGTTCGATCCTCGGCTCAGTTGGCGTTTTTGTGTGGAGTTTGCATGTTCTCCCTGCGTTCGCATAGGTTCGCACCTCCGGGTGCTCCAGTTTCCCCCACAGTCCAAAAAACATGCGGTACAGATGAATTGGGTAGGCTAAATTGTCCGTTGTGTGTGTGTGTGTGTGTGTGTGTGTGTGTGTGTGTGTGTGTGTGTGTGTGTGTGTGTGAATGTGTGTATGGATGTTTCTCAGAGATGGGTTGCGGCTGGAAGGGCATCCGCTGCGTAAAAACTTGCTGGATGAGTTGGCGGTTCATTCCGCTGTGGCGACCCCGGATTAATAAAGGGACTAAGCCAACAAGAAAATGAATGAATATATATATACACGTGTGTGTGTGTGTAGTGCTCAGCATATATAAATATATAAGCATTTTCATTAGTCATCAAATATAGCAATTTGTCTCAGTGAAGAGGAGTAAAAGAGGAGTAAAGATTCAAAGTCACCAGGGGCACAGCATATCTAGGACTTTTCTACTTTTAGACTGACACATTTAAAGTCTATCTGCAATTATTTTTAGAACTATCCAGGTCAGAATGTCACAAAATATGTGTCATTAATGCAAATATTTGTCTAGACATTTGGAATTGCTTTGTTGTTTTTGTGTGTTGTCAATTTGAACTTGAACTTATCTTAAAGTAATTGAATCACATTAGTTTTTAAATATGTCTGTGTGTAGCGCTGTTTTCCAATGTTTGTTTTTAGCCATGTGCAGAGTTTTATGATTTACTTTAACAGTTTAGGGTTGAAAAATTGCAGTCGCATTTCAAAATTAAAGAAGCACCACAAAATACCATAGCTATTTATACACGCGAAGTACTCTCCAAATCCAGACGGTGGCAGTACGACATCCTCGAACTCTTCCTCTGTTGCAGAAGAGATTTTGAAAGAGTGGGCGGTACTTTGTAGTTTATTAACCAAGTGTAGTCAGTAGTGTTGGAACTTCTCTTGCAACAGTGGACCTGTAACTCCTGTTTAGAGCCAACGGCTTGGTTTATAATGACCGAAGTGCATAAAGAGGAGTTCGGCACTGCTCTGGGTCCAGTGGAGAGATGGATCCTGCGGTCAGCGAGTGTCAGTGTGGAGATCATTTCTCTGGGCTGCGTGATAAAGTCCATCAAAACAGCAGATCGCAGCGGTCAAAGTGCGGATATAGTGTTAGGATTCGATGAAATAAAAGGCAAGTGCTACAGTTCAATGCATCGAAATAACAGATGAGAAGCGTTTGTTTACTGTGAATGGCAGGTATTTTTGACCGTTCAAATGATTTTTGGACTAGTTTCTCTCTTCTGCTTCCTGTCACATGTCTGCACAGGATTTTTTTTATTGCAATAACAACAGTACATTACAACAAATACTGATACAAAACTGAAAGGAGGAACGTTATAGTACAATCAATAGAAATATTACTTTTTTCAAACAAGAGAAATGTAGCAATTTTAAAACAAATGTAATATAGTTAAAACAAAAGAAAGACAACGAGAAAGAGAGAGAAACAAAGAAAACAAAATCAGGGCACATGATAAAAATAAAACAAATTATTGCAGAATATTAAATAAAGCACATGTTTTATAAGTTTTAAAAGCTTTCTTGTTGTGAGAGTCTGTGATGGTTTTTAAATAAAGATCTAGTTCTCGTTTAAAAAATAAAAAATGGCTTACATTAAGTTTATTTGCATTTGTGTATAAAAACTTTCCAATAAATAAAATGAGGTTTATGCAAAAAGTTTAATTAAGGAATTGTTTGCCTTTAATATAAAACCCCAAAATAACATGTCTATAGCTTAAAGAAAAATCACCACAAACCTTTTTGACAATTAGAGAGTTTACATCAGACCAGAACGATTTAACAAAGGGACACTCCCAAAACAAGTGAGCAACAGATTCAGAAGTTTCACAGTAAGAGCAAGAGATGTTGGTGTCATTTTTTAATTCTTGTAAAAATTGTTTAACTGGATAAAACCTGTGAATAAATGTAAAAGATATTTCTTCAATTTTATTTGTAAAAAAAAATGTCTGGGGGAGTGACCAGACATACAACCATTTAATATCATCAAAGAGGTTGTTCCAATAAGAAATAGAAGAAGGATTTGAAATAACAAGGTCTAAAATAAAGACCTGATTTTATGATTGGATTTTTTAGATGCACTGAAAAAATTGAAGTATTAAAAAATGTTTCTCTAATTATTATCTCAGCTGGTTCTCTAAAACATTAATGAGATTTATTGGAGAACAAATTTATTATTTTGTTTTTAAAGAAAACCTGTAAGTAATAAAATGTTAAAATATGTAAAACAAACCTAAAAACATCTTATTTGTGTTACTTCAATTATACTATGTAAATATATTTTTACAAATATTGTTATCATAATGTTGATTTAAAAAAATAACAACTCCAAGTTACTCAGCATGGTTTGATGTGTATTATTATCATCACAATTAACAAAATATTTATAAAATTATATAAAATAACATATAGCAAATGAGACATTTTAAAAAATGTCTACAAAATTGATTGAATTACCTGAACACTATTAAAATCTTTGTTTTGGGATATTAGGGGAATTAAGATTCCTGTAATCCAGTGTATTTTATAAACCAGTGGGATGTGGGATGCTAACCATTGGGACAGCAGAAAACATCCGGTTGGGTCTCGGAATCACCTAAAGCAATTTGAAAGAAAACAAAGCAAGCTTACAATTATTTAAATGCATAAACTTAAGATAAAACAGTTCAGTTTGTTTTAAAATATAATTTTTAAATATTCTGAAAAAAAACATTGAAATTAGGAAATTCTTGTATACATCTCAAAAGATTGGGTGGAAATTCAAAGTTAAAATATTTGTAAAATTCCTCACCAAGTAAACAAACAAATCAATCAAGAAAAATCAGGTAAATTATTGCTTAAAATTCGAAAAACCTAAAGAAAGTGCAGTTCTTTAAAATAATGGAAACGTCAAAGTTAATTTACCGGAGAGTTTGGGCCTTTGAATTTGTTTTGTGGACAATGAGGGGCTTTAAGTAAAAACATCACTGCAGTGTTCAACTAAAGAGATGATTTGCCTGGCTGATGTATTTCTAAATCTAACTTTATTGAAATAAAATATTTATTAGTTTCCTTTTTTCCCCTAAGCTAGGTTATTTCTCTAATCCTCGCTACTTTGGAGCTGTTGTAGGCCGGGTTGCAAACCGCATATCCAAGGGCCGTTTTGTGATCGATGAGAAGGAATATAAACTAGCTATAAACAATGGACCCAATGCTCTCCATGGAGGACTGAAGGGCTTTGACAAGGTAAACAAACAAAGCATGCTATGAAACCATTTTTCAAAATAATGTATAAGACGTTCTACCACAAACGTACATTATCTGTCCCTGAAATAAAAACAAAAATACAGTGAGTAAAAAGTATTTCATCCCAAAAATTTCTAAAATGGACTGATGGTTGATTTCTGTGAGTTGTAAAGGAATATGTCATTCATTTGCATCTTAATTGTTCTTTCTTTATTAAAAACACTTTACAAATTTACAAACCCTGCCATTGTTCCAATTGTAGGTTCCAATTGAACCTACAGCTTGAATAGTAAAAATAGTTTAATATTAACTGTTATTTAGAAAAAAACAAGCTAGCAAAAAAATAAAAAATAGCAAGTTTAAGTTGTTATCATTCACATCAACTGATGATAAAAACATGAAATTATAAATAAATTCTACAAATTAATACTACAAATACATAATACGTGGTGACGCAGTAGGTAGGGCTGTCGCCTCACAGCAAGAAGGTCGCTGGTTCGAGCCTCGGCTGGGTCAGTTAGCGTTTCTGTGTGGAGTTTGCATGTTCTCCCTTCATTCTTGTGGGTTTCCTCCGGGTGCTCCGGTTTCCCCCACAGTCCAAAGACATTCGGTACAGGTAAAATGGGGTAGCTAAATTGTCCGTAGTGTATGAGTGTGAGTAAGTGTGTATGCGACTTACACGGTTGCAGCTGGAAGGGCATCCGCTGCGTGAAAAAAAAACATGTGCTGGATAAATTGGCGGTTAATTCGGCTGTGGCGACCCGGACTAAGCCAAAAAGCAAATGAATGAATGAATAATTATATAATACAAATAAATGTACAATTTCCTTTGTGTTTCTGTCAGTCCTGTCACATTTGCATTAAATTTATCATAAAATGTGTGCAATACACGACTCGGAAGTGACATCATTTGACTGAGAGGAAGCTGGCAATGAAGGATAGGTTCTATCATTGAATTATATAATGCTTGTTTTGTATGATTTTTCAGGACGATAAGCTTAAGTCAGGCCCTGTCACATTTTTTATTAGTGAAAATGTACGTATCTGGTAAAATGTTGCTTATGCATTTTCTAGCAGATTAAGTGAATGTGTGTGTTGTAGGCTGTGTGGAGCACAGAGGCAGTGGATAATGGAGTGAAACTGAGTCACAGTAGTCCAGATGGTGATGAAGGCTATCCTGGAAACTTAAAGGTTTCTGTCACCTACACGCTAGAGAAGAGCACACTGAGCGTGCTGTACCATGCACAGACTGACCATACCACACCAATCAACCTCACCAACCATTCATACTTCAACCTGGCTGGAGAGGTAAAGTGAAAAAGTTTTAAAAACGTTTTGGTAACATTTTCTTCAAAGCCATGATCATAATGAATTAGAACTCTGTTTATAATTATTTATATACTAATTTTTAGACTGACACGTTTAAAATTCATCTGCACTGCTTAGTTTTATAACTATTCAGGTCGGAAAGTCACAAAACAACATAATACATCAAATTAATAAAATAAATACATAACTCAGAAGACAGTTGGTTTGTCTTTGTCATCGTGTTGCATACTACTGCTGTAAATTTTACTTTAATCATAGACAAGCAGCAAGAGTAGACACTTGAATTTATCATAAGCTTAAGTAATAATGTTTGGTTTGTGTGTGTCTGTTGTGCTGTTCAGTCCAGCTAATCAAGTACAATTCTATAAATGTTACTATAAAGACACAACAAAACCTATAAATTTATAGGTTTATAATAGCCATTATAATGTGGCTAGTATTTTGGCTAGATTTACAAAGACTCGTTAATAATAAATAAACACAGATTGTGTTCTGTCAAATAAGTGTTTTATACTGTGAATATATCTGTTGCCTCAGAAACAGGGCTTTACATTAACACCCGTCAAATGCAGGTAGATTTCAGCTTTGGCAGGTTAGACAGACACCTCCACTGGCCACTTTGGCTGGTTGAAAATAATTTTTAAATTGTAGTTTTCCTAAAGGCAGAGTTCGACAATATAAGGATGGCCCAATATGCGTGCAAATGTGATCTTAGAATCGAGAAGTAAAATAATTGTGTATTTGTGATCACGCGAGCAGAAGAAAGCAAATGAATACCGAATGAGAGGACGTTCATCACTGGTGTTAACAGCTGATGTGCTGTGCGCTCCCGAATCGTGAAGCAACTGTGTCTGGAACCAGTTCTCTTTCAAATAAACTACACAAATAGGGATGAACATGCACCCACAGTCCTGATGCTTTTAAGAGCTCAAATTTTTTTGCTTACGATTTTATTATTATTTTTTTTTTTGTTAAAATGGTTTAATTATTTTTTTTTTTTTTACAATATTGCTTTAATGGGAGATGAACTCTCTATTTATGTGCAGTCAACTAGTGATCCGAGAGATCTTTAGCCACGGCAGATTACCGTGCTTATTTTTGATACATGACAATAGTTATTTTTTAAAAGCCAATTTCTTTTCTTTCTTTTTTAAGAAATGTTTTGTTAAATAAAAAGGATAGTATACAGCTATATTTTGCTTGTTTTGACACATTAAAAATTTATGGCTAAGAAATAATTATTATTCAGTGTGGTTATAGAGATAAATTTGGTAAATCGTTAATTTTGAGCTCTAAAAAAAGTGATGTGAAATGAAAACTAATTGCAATATAACACTATAAAACCCTGACCCATTTGCTCACGCTCATTGAGCAAGCTCATACTCGACACACAAAAAGTGAAATGAATGAGGACGCATGTGGACACCGCACAAAATTTAAATCAAATATTTTTAGCATGTCAACGTCAAATTTAAGCATATAAAATATATTTTCCCAACAACAAAATTGTGGCTAGTGAAAATGCAGAGTGGCTAGTAACATTGGAAAACTACTAGCCACAGTGGCCGGTGATTAAAAAAAGGTAATGTAAAGCCCTGCTCAGAAATACTTACATTGAGTTAAGGGCAGAAATTTAAACAGCACAAACTGTTTTGCGCTTTTAAAAAGATGAATAAAGTACTTAATAATATAAAATAAACACTTAATAATACATATAACAATCACGTCCCATGCTGCAAAAGTCAATTAACATGATTTTACTGCAATCAGGCAAAATTTATAGAGGTGTTTGATGCAATTTAATCCCGATTATTGTTTCTCGTAATCAAAAAATTTAAACTGAATTTCAATTAATTGCACAGCCTTGGTTAATAGTATTATGGTGAACTCATAGCAAACTTGACTTTGTGCATGTGTAGGTTGCTTAATTAAAAAAGACATTTGTAGAACCATGTTTTTGCTAGGAATACAAAGACTGAACTAGAAATTAGTGAACCAAAACCTTTATCTACAAACCTTTTTTTTTTTTTTTCAAACCATTTCAACCATTTTCATATCCGATACAAAGATTTCCTCCACAGAATGGGCTCTATGCACAGCTAGTCCAGAACGCAGCTGCCAAAAAAAAAATGAGAACACAATACACTTGTACTGGTTTCTCCACACTGGCTGCCAATCCAGTTTAGAATTAAGTACAAAGTTCTGTTGGATGTTTTTAAATGCCTCCATGGCCTGGCCCCTGACTTGAGTATATTTCTGAGCTAATTATCATACACCAACCTGTGAGATCTCTTCGCTCTGAGAATCGTCTCTATTTGACAGTTCCACGATCACACTTAAAATGTCGAGGTGATAGAGCTTTTTCAGTAGCAGCTCCAAGACTATGGAATGATCTTCCACTCTCCTTAAGGTTGACGGAGTATTATTTTATCTCGAAGTCGATTAAATTATTGGTAGTGACTTTTTAGTAATTGGTGGATATTGGTGGAGACATGTCCCCTCCGTCCATGCCAATTTTACGCCGTTGCATTGAGTCACAATTACACACAGTTACTAACTTGTGTAAATGCATAACTGATTGATTCAGGTAGTTTAAACAGTTTTCCAATTTTCCAGACTTCAGAAACTACTATTTTTTTAGGGTTTTTTACCATTGCTGTATAGAATAGTAGAATTGAAACAGGAATGTAGGATCTAGAGTCGGAAATCAATCTTAGGTCACCGTGAGCACCTCAGTGCTAAATGTCAGCACACTTAACCACTAGGCTACTGGTGCCAACACAGGGTTTGTTGTAAACTCATCAGATGATGACAAAAGATTGTGCAGACAAACAGAATTTGTTCATACTAAAAGCTAAGTCTAAAATTAGCAAAATATGCTACCAAAATAAATAGGGTAAAGTTTGATTTCATACCGAGTTTACAGGAGTTAAATTATGTTTCTGGAGGTTAGCTGGCAAATAGTTTGAAACAAGATGGCAAATGTTTGCTAAAAAGTAGATTTTCCATCTTCTTTTTCAATTCAATTCACCTTTGTAATGTTTGTAACCTGAATTCCTTGTGATCTCACTACCACGGATGTATTTTTTTTGTAGTCCCCAAAATTCGCTCACTGTGGACTTTGCTAACTCTGTAAAAGCCAATTTCCCTCCTTGTATCTTAGGGTGCTTTCACACCTACACTTTTGTTTCGGAACGTGTCTCGATGGCCCAGTTAGCGAGGTTCGTTTGGCATATGTGAACAGGGCAATCGCGCTCTGTTCCGCGGCAAAGTAATCGCTCTGAGATCGCTTGAATGAGGTGGTCTTGGCTCGATTGAAACGAACCCTGGAGTGGTTTGATGACAGTGAGAAAGCGATCCAATCCGAGCGCGGTTATATCACAGTGTTTTATGGATATGTAATAGGCATACGGCTATATGAAGAGAGAATTATGAGTAGGGCGGGAAGTTTCGCGAGTCTCCGCATGCCCGCAAACGAGTGATCGTCTCCCTCCCGGTCCTCAAATAGGCTACGTCGCGCACCTTCTCACCCCTCCCCACCGCATCTCTCCTCAGACACATCGCGCGCGCGCGCACCCTGTCAATCACCATCAAACCACCACTTCTCCTGACAGCTGAGCGGGACGCTGCAAAATAAACCCTGACACTCTGACCAATGTGAGGAGAGTTTACTCGCACGTGACTTGTTTTAGCTCTTTTGGTCCGTTTAGAAACTTTGCAGTGTGAAAGCGAACCGCTCCAAGAGCAAAGAGCAACAATGTAACAATTGTAATCTCTGTTTCGGAACAACTGAATCGATTCACAGGTGTGAAAGCACCCTTACATTCCGAGATGTTGTTTATGTTTACATAGCTACAATACACATCAACTAAAGTTTAAAATATGATATCGTTGTGGACCACCCCTTTAAATAAATCAACTTGAATATCTGTCATCAAATGTTTTTACTACATCTTTCTACAGGGGACGCCAGATATTTATGATCACGAGGTGACTATCTCAGCCGAGTCCTACCTGCCTGTTGATGATACAGTGATACCCACAGGTATTCCCATCACTTTATTTATACCCTTTAATCACTCCATGTCAGAAACTGAACAAGTTTGCATTATTATGTACAGGGGAGGTTAAACCTGTGGAGAAGACTCCGTTTGACCTGAGAAAGCCTGTCATCCTTGGCTCTAGACTGAAAGAACTGTCTGGTCCAGGCTTTGATCACAACTTCTGTTTGTATTTACCTGCTGAACCTCCACTGGAGCGAAAATGTGCACGGTAATGTTACTTGGATTAGCAAAATTGAACTCATGTCATGTGATTACTCTTCATGGCTCTTAAAGGTTCAAGAAACCCTTGAGTACTTTTTTTGAGATTTTAACAGATTTGTGTGTTGAGCATCAGTTAAGACAATGTTAGCACCTGTCAGCTTTAATTGTGGGGTAAACTGGATAATTTGGAGCTTTTGTAAGCTATTTTCAACTTCCAGGTTTAAAATTATTTTGGGGGCGGGATCAAAATCGGTGACGTAGCGCAAAACTGCAAGTGCAAAGATGACTTGTCGGTTTCTCATTATTATTCATAGCGGAGTTTTCTTATCCTATGAGAAGAGCCGGCTTCTTAATTATTCATGACTGCGCGAGCTTTCTGAAGGCAAGGCAGACCTGCCAGTGCCAAGCTGTGAGACCCTACATTGATGACTGGGTGAAACCGCGTCCATGGACCCATGGCACATAGTATTTAGCTGTTCATGAAGGGTCGTATGTGTTTGTTTCCATGATCCACAGGGTTTGTTGCATGTTTTTCCCTGTGATGCTGTCAGGGTCGATACAGCAAAGCTGTTTGTGTGCAGCAAGCATTTTTGTCGGGAGAGCAATACGAGAATTGGAGAATGGCGGACTTGTCTTTTATCAGGAGTTCGTTCACATTAAGACACATCGCCGTGCTGCTGTGTTCGCCTAAATCCTCCAGATTACCAGCAGGGCTAATGGTTGAAATAGGCTGGGCAGGAGACCTGCAGCACTGAGTCTGCATTCATACCCGGGGATTGAGGGAAAAGTCCTCATTTATAATGTTTATATGAACAAGATTATCTTTATCATGATATAAATTGTGGTTGTCTGTATATTAAATAATGAATAACAAACTAAGCAGGGCATTAAATCACTGTTTATTTCTTTGCATTTTAACTTGGTAAACTATAAAGTCATGCGTCTCCTCACAGTTTGTGTCATTTTGTGAGCTAACTGACAACAGTTGTTCGCTTCCCCTCCTTCTCTCCTGCTCTGCTGGCCACGCCCACTCCTGCCTCTGATCGGAGCTCCACACCCACTATGATGCATCTTTTTAAAAAAATTCTGACCTGAACCAAAAGTGGGGGGTTTCATGGCCCTTAAAAAGTTTAGTTCACCTAAAAATGAAAATTCTGTTATTAATATTCACCCTCATATTGTTTCAATACCCTGAGGCCTTGGTTCATCTTCAGAAAAAACCAAATTGTTCTTATCTGGTGTTGGGCCGAGCACCTGATTTAGTGGGTTAACTTACTATTGTTGTTTGTGGTAGTCAGCTACTTGTATTTGCACCATTATGCAATCCATTTTAAACCAGTGCTGTTAGCTGTAGCTATCAGCTGTAGTTGACTGTCTTGGTCATTTATGAAAGTGACCAGCTGTGTCACCCACATAACTTTCCACTCAAAGCATGTATTTATGGGACAGCAGTCACATGTTTTGTAAATCTGCTGGTATGTTTTTTACTGCACATGTTGGTCTCTGAAGAGTGGTGCATCCTGGGACTGGTCGTGTTCTGGAGGTGAGCACTACCCAGCCTGGGGTTCAGTTCTACACCTCCAACTTTCTGGATGGGTCGGTTAAAGGCAAAGGTGGAGCTGCTTACTCCAAGCACAGTGCCTTCTGTTTGGAGACCCAAAACTGGCCTGATGCTGTCAACCAGGTAATCTAATTAAAAATACATTATAAGTGGCATTACTGGATAAGTGTGGGGTTAATAAGGTTTTATAGGTTATTATTACTATATATTAAAAATACTTTTATTCAGCAACAAAGCAATATATGTATCAACAGTACATTTATAATGTCACAAAAGAAAAGATTGATCAAATTATCCTGAAAGAAATGATTACAGTTACACTAAACATGACGAAAAGTCATGAAAATAAATGTTTTGGTTACTGTAAATAATGTTAATGCGTTAATCATGTTTCAACTTTTTTTTTTTTTAGTTATACAAAGTTTAACCAAAGTCCCTTTAGGGCAAGTCATTTCACGCGGCGGCCATCTTTGATATGCCTCTCGGGCATTCTGTTTGAATGGGAAAACATCAAATTCTCCAAAATTGCTTGCCAAGCTTACGATTAAATTTCATAGCATGAAACAACAATTACATTAGGCAACAGCTGTCTCCATAGTTTAATTTCTAAATGTTTGAGTCACACTAAAAATGCAGAAATCAACATCTAGTCCAAGCCCCTGCCCCGGAGAAATGTCAGTCTGAACTGATTGGGTCACCAATCTCGTTCCTGGAGGTCCGGACCCTGCAGGGTTTAGCTCCAACTTGCCTCAACACACCTAACACAAGTATACCTAGTGAGTCCTTGATTAGCTTGTTCAGGTGTGTTTGATTAGGGTTGAAGCTAAAATCTGCAGGACACCAGACCTCCAGAAACAAGTTAGGTGATCCCTGGTCTATAGAGGTTGCTGATTGGCTCTTATACAAGAATGTGGGCTTTATTCGCCATATAGTGATTGCTGATTGGCTCCTGTACTAGAAGGCGGAGCTTTATTCGCCATATTGACAGTTACACTTTTCCCTATTCAAAAGTATACGAGTGACATGTCTTGTGTATTCTAGAGTCTTTGGTTTAACTCATAGATATATACACTAGATATCGCATAGGGACCCTGAGCATGCTTCAATAGCGCCGCCACATTGGTACAGTGCTCCCAGGACAAGTGTCATTCAACCGCACTGGTCAAGACAGTGTTATTACGTGAAGATGCTGGACTTTAGCGCTGTCTACGAGTGTAGTAACGAGAAAACAAAGCACAAAGGCAGAACATTTCATAGATAATATTAAGATTTTTTTCTGTTTTTGTATGTTCTGAACTTTTGTGCTAATCAGGTAACGTTATTGATGATAACAGTCACTTACTGCATTTATCATAAGTCAAAGCAGCTCCAACTCGCACTAAATACTTGGCTTATGCTAGTTTTGTTGAATAAAATCAGCAAACAATGCAAAAGAAATATGACAACGAGATGCTGCGCTGCCAGAAACTTGTATTATTGTCGGCTAGTGAAAGAGTCGTTCGGGGGATTCATTCACAAACGAATCGCTCCCTCCGTCAGTATGAGAAGTGAAAGCAGGAGAGGAGCTGTGTTTCAGGACATGATTACATCAAATTTAACAGGGAGGGTGAATAGTACATTTCTGTACACACAAACACAAGCTTTTTGTCAGGAATGCCCGTGCGGTCACTGATCCATCAATGTAGAAAAGTGATGTAAAATTATAGTTTTCGTAATTAGAAAAAAAAATTACATACTAACATCCAGGAAAACTCCCGATCATAGATATATGTGTATATCTCTGACTTTGGATGGCCACAGTCCTCCACTGTACATTGGTCCCACATTCATTTAAAAGGAGAGCTACCCTGTAGCAAGATGGCAGCACTATTGACGCATTCCGTCCAATAGGCCAGGCGACATCTAGTGTATATATCTATGAGTTTAACTAAGAGCTTAGAATGACCAAGAGGCGACACTCAAAAGAACGTTCCATTGCAACAGCCTCAAATTCTGCCATTTTGGGGTGAAAGCAATCGGCCATCCAGTGGATCTTATTGCTGTCGCGATGGCAAGCAGCTGCTTTGTTTTTTTATTTATTTATTTTAAAAAGCGCATTAAAGCTGAGATACAACCTGAAAGACTTCAATACAACACTCACTTTCACAATCATCAGCACTTTTAATATTTTATTTTACACACTTATAATATGCTTCTGTTCTATTGGAATTATCATTCCAAAATGGCTGCCATCTAGTGGCTGTTTCTCAAATCGCACTAGAGTGTCGCCTCTTGGTGATTCTATGCTCTTTGGTTTAACTTATTATTGGTAGTCAGTTTGATGGAAGTCAGTGGTTATCACTTGCCTAAGATTTTTCAAATTATAGTCAAAAGAAACTCAAACAGGTTTGTGACAAGGGTTAGGGTGAGTAAATAACATTATTTAGTTTTGGGAGAATGATTCCTTCCACAATTTTGAACTGTTCTGTATAGTGCACTATATATTGTATACAGACCATATTTGTGTACATGTTTATCGGTATGTAATTTTGCTTTAGTCCATGAAAAAAAGGAATGAATAGTTGTTCTCTTTCTTTCCTCAGCCCCATTTTCCAGATGCTCTGCTGAGGCCAGGAGAGACATACTCGCATACAACACGCTTCACATTCTCTGTGGTGTAAAATTACAGAAAGATGTGAAATAAAATTGGTCAAACTTAATACAGCAATAAGCAGAACGTTACATGACCATCGTGTACTGCTACTTGATATTGTATTTCTACAACTGCCCATAATATTTTTGTTTCAGTAGGGCATGTATGTTCCTCCTACCATAGATATTCTACACTAACATGATTGCTACTCTAAAATGGTTTGATAGGAACTAAATGGATTTAACAAGAAAATCTGTTTCCAGTAATGACTCTGTATTGATTTTAGTGCAATATTAAAATCCTGTCATTTGATTACAAAATACTTTTGAAGTATTTGGGTGAATTTGTTGTGGAATTACTCGAACGTGCAGACATTTAAATACACATTTGCACAAATTATACCACCATAATAGAATCTAATAAATTTTTTGTGACTTGCAGTTTTTCCTCAATTGCTAAAACACTAAAAACCCATTGGCTGAACTAAGTTCTCAGTTGCCTGACCCCATTTAGCTAATTGTGCAGTCTGTTGTCAATACCAGTTGACATGGTTAAACACAATGTGCAGATCTTACTAGGACTTTTCAGCAAAACTCTTAACACATTCTTAATCATTCATTCATTTTCTTTTGGGATTTGTCCCTATATTAATCTGAGATCGCCAGAGCGGAATGAACCGCCAACTTATTCAGCATGTTTTACGCAGCGGATGCCCTTCCAGCTGCAACCCATCACTGGGAAACATCCATCCACACTCATTCACACACATACACTACGACCAATGTAGCTTACCCAATTCACCAATACCACATCTTTGGACCATGAGGGAAACCGGAGCACCCAGAGGAAACCCACACCAACATGGGGAGAACATGCACACTCCACACAGAAATGCCAACTGACTCAGCCGAGGCACATACCAGCGACCTTGAGGCCTTCACCATCAGGAGGTGCTATAATCACTCTCGAAGGAGAATTTTGCTTTCAGAATCCAAAATAAATAAAGTAATCCAAGGTTGTTGCTAGATCGCATAAGATAACGGCTGGAAGTTAACAAGAATTATTTATTTTATTTAATAAATTTCTCATTTATTGTATTTTGTTAACATCTACGCCCACTCCAACCCTAAACCCAACCATCACAGTAATGTAAAAAACAGTAGTTGTACCAAGTATTATTATTTTTTTTTTATTAAATTACCCAATAAGTTGTATTTTTAACGCCTACCTCCACCCCAACCTTAAACCTAACGGTCACATTAATGTAAAATATTAAATACTTTTAACAGTGTCATAAAAAATGCTGCTATATTAATGTGCATATCGCACTTCCGGCCTGCCACGTATCCGATCTTGACTTTACCGTAATCAAAGAGCATAAAATCGCCAAGAGGTGACACTCTAGTGCAGGGGTGTCAAACTCAATCCCTGGAGGGCCAAAGCCCTGCACAGTTTAGCTCCAACCCTGCTCCAACACACTTACCTGTAGGTTTCAAACAAGCCTAAAGGACTTAATTAGTTTGATCAGGTGTGTTTAATTAGGGTTGGAACTAAACTGTGCAGAGCTGCGGCCCTTTTGGAACTGAGTTTGACACCTGTGCTCTAGTGCGATTTGGGAAACAGACACTAGATGTCTGACACCAAAATGGTGTCTTGCAGAGGCCATTTTGGAATGAAAATTCCAATAGAACAACAGCATATTATAAGTGTGTAAAATAAACTATTAAAAGTGCCGATGATTGTGATAGTAAGTGTTGTATTGTCGTCTTTTAGGTTGCATCTCAGCTTTAATGCGCTTTTTAAATAAATAAATTAAAAACAAAGCAGGACAAAGCAGTGGCGCAGTAGGTAGTGCTGTCACCTAACAGCAAGAAGGTTGCTTGGTTGTTGGTTCGAGCCTTTTCTGTGGCATTTCTGTGAGGAGTTTGCATGTTCTCCCAGCGTTTCCTCCGGGTGCTCCGGTTTCCCCCACAGTCCAAAGACATGTGGTACAGGTGAATTGGGTAGGCTAAATTGTCCGTAATGTGTGTGTGTGAATGTGTGTGGATGTTTCCCAGAGATGGGTTGCGGCTGGAAGGGCATCTGCTGCATAAAAACTTGCTTGATAAGTTGGCGGTTCACTCCGCTGTGGTGACCCCGGATTAATAAAGGGACTAAGCCGACAAGAAAATGAATGAATGAATGAGAAATAAAGCAGCTGCTTGCCATATTGACAGCAATAAGATCGAATGGATGGCCGATCGTTGCTGTTGCAATGGAACGTTCTTTTGAATATCGCCTCTTGGTCATTCTAAGCTCTTTGCCATAATCCAACATGAGCCCCCGAAAGCTCCGCCCCTTCCGCTACATGAGCAAATCTGCGGTAGGTGAGTGTGTGAGGTGTCCAACATTCCACACTTTATTTTAGTGGTTGAATAAGTGCATCATCCAGGTAATTAAAATGCAGTGTTAACGGACCACTTACACTATTTATACTACAAAATGGTGTACAATAGTGCATAAGTATGCTATCTGGGACGCACCTAAAATATTAGCAATCGAGAAAAACTAAGTAAACTGGAGTAAAATGGTTTATTTTTAAATAATTACACAAATTTTGACATTTTATGTTCAAAACCTTTGATAATGCATTAGTAGTAGTCCCACATCATCATCATCATAGAAGTTACGAATTCAAAACACCATTGCCTTTTATAATATTTAACAATAAGTGCGTTCATATTCCTCTCAGCCATACATTCAAGATTCATGCACATGCTTTCTGTTAGACTTTTTTTCAATATAGATATTTATTGAAAGCAGTCCAATGTGGACTCTGATTCAGATCCTGTTTGTGTGGAATCACACAATATCAAAACTCTACAAACTAGTCTGTGAAAGAAAATGAACCTAAAATGAACGTCAACAAAATCTTGAACTCGTGTTATAAGGTATTCAGGTGAACATCCCGTCTGTATTTGGTTGACAAACCGTTACTGTGTTGAAATAAGTGACACAATTGTGTGTATGATGCGAGATCCTCTAGGACAGCTGATCAGATCCATACTGGGATTTTTGATCTTCTCTTCTAAAAGCTGATCCAGCTCCCATCGCAGCTCTTTCACCAGCTCAGCCACCTGCATAAACAGGTTGAAATTAATAAAAGCTTACACTGTATTGTTTTCTTCTGACCATCATTCCAGCATCTATGGCTACAGTATATTCATGTTTAGAGCCATCAAACCACTGTTACACCACCTTAGCAGACTATTATACTACAGTGCCTTGTAAAATAATTCATATCCGTTGAACATTTGCTAAAAAATAAAGTCGTACGTATACCCCATTTGGTTTAGGTCTGGACTTTAGGTCAGGGCAATTTTAACACATTAATATTTTCAGCTTTGGTTGTATGTTTAGGGACATTGTCATGCTGGAAGGTGCCCTAATATCAAGTCTTTTGCAGACACTAGTTAGACAATAGTTTTTCTTCTATTATTCTAAACACAGGGATACACCAAGCTGATACACCAGCCTTTGAGCAGCGTCGAGTAGTCAGTGTGTGTTAGAGTTAGGTCGACAGACAATGCCATCGTCGATAGACATCATGATGCTAAGCCGGCATCGCGATCCTCCACCCTGCCCCCTACGCAGAAGCAACCCGCTCGCGAAAAATACTCACTAAGGACCGGTTTACACTTGTACGTCTTAATACTGGACTTCCCGCCTAACTTAACAAGGGGCCGGAGCCAAGAGCTCCCCCGCTTTGTGTATGGCAACAGACAGGCAGACAGAGGAGCAACATGAGTGAGAGGACCAGCATTCAGCCGTACATGTACAACTCAGACACAAGCCACTGTTGATGAATCAATATTCCAAATGTGTCAGAGCGGTAGTTACAAAATCATTTGTGTCTTTGTATAGTTTTACAGCCGCTACGTAACGATGCATGCATCTTCTTTATAGGGATGTAACGATTAACCGGTTTCACTATTAACCATGCTTTAACTCGTCACAGTTAATTAATCATGAAGGCTTCTCAACACTCTGACTGAGGCTGTAACTAAGGCAAGTTCGTTATTTCCAATGGAGGGAAGCTCACGCAAGGCAACGCGCTCACACTTTTCAGCCGCACCTAGTTAAGATGACAGGGAGCTTTAGTGACCGCGAGAAATACAAACGGCTGAAGTTTAAGGAAGACGCAATGAAAAGTGCACGTTTGCAAACCCGCCTAAAGTTACAAACAATGGCACCAATGAGAGCGATCATGTGGTGAATGTTGATCCGCCAGCTGAGATCAATCAAATGTTTTAAGAGAGAGCTCTGAAAGACTCGGTGGATCAGTGGTTTTTAATGGCCCGAATCTCGATACATTGCATTCACTCTGCATGTTCAGCGCAAATGGCAGCTAAATGTACAATGTCAGTTGCTCATTCGTGGGAAGACGATGAAGGCTCTTGTGTTGGGCCCAATGAGCCTTACATACAAAAACAATGCAAGGGGTCTTTCTTTGGTGACATCACGCTGAAAATGGCAGACGTAAAACAACAAACTGAAAATGTGGTTATGCGCATCTGTCAACCAATATTGGTGAGCGGTGGGGCCGCACTCCTACGTCAGGTTGCGGTTGGTCACAAAACCGCTCCAATTGGTCCACCGTTTTTTTGTTGGTAAATTGAAAAAAAAAAGGACTGGTTGTGTTTATATCGCCCCAATATGACAGTCTATAAACTATAACTACACACGACTGTCCAAACAGCTTGAAAAGTAGATTATTCACCATAGGTGCTCTTTAAGTCTCAAAATTAAAAAGTTTAAATATTCAATAAATATTTACTTTCCTAAACAAGCAAGCTTTAAAACATAGTAATGCTTCATTATGTTTTGCAACACTGTACAGTAGGCTAAGATTACATTCATTCACAACCCACGTTTGCAAAACACAAGTTGCGTGTCTTCGCTCATAATGGAGTGTGCTGTAATGAAATGTCTTGTGAAATGTCTGTCACAAAAGGTGCTGTAATGTCCTTTAGTGATTCTAAAACCGCTGGGACACAAGATGAGTAGTACAGAGCGGCACCACATCAATGACAACTCAAGGTTTTGATTTCACGTTCGGGTGTGTGAGGAATTCGAACAGTGACCAGAAGCTGGCTGCACAACGCATTAGAAGCACCACAACTAAAATTATCAATCTGTCCAAAATTAGATCTCGTGCCTGAGCCGGCCCACATTAACATGATCTATGGTTGGAAAATTTTGAGAATTGATCCAGAATCATTAGAGAAAGAATCATAATGCATCGATATTTTTTCCTCCCACTTCTAATGAATGCTGTTTGCTTAATTTGTATGTGTGCAGCACTAGTTCCTGTTTCCCTTTGTGGAATGACAATACAGACTACTGCCGCCTGCGTGTATTAAAAATTGCATCCTCTCACACAGGTCCAGAATGTACACTCTCATTCAGTTGGCTGTCATCTGTTTGTTGTGTTCACATGCAGCTTTTTGGTCCAGAGAGGACCAGATAGGGCGACAACACAGTTTGTTATTATTGCCGCTAGTTCTTTGACGTTGGCTTGGTGTATCCCTGGATTAACAGGTTTTCATCTAAGATTGCCCTGTATTCATCAACTCTGAACAGCTTCCCTGTCCCTAGTGTACACATGATTTATTTACCTCATGAGATGCAGCAGCAAATTTGATCCAGCCATCATCCAGAGAGATGATGAACTCTCCACGCTGCAGTTCCACATTCACTTGTCCCCCACCGAACAGCACCATGGGATACACACAGACCATGCTACAGTCACGGATAAACACTCGACTGGTCTTCACTTTTTCATGGTACACAAGGTACGGACTGTCATAGTGGCGCACCTACAAAGAGTAAGATCTCAGATGTAACAACACACTACAGAAACTGCACTTGACTGGTAGAACTCCGTAGAAAGTCCGGCCCTAAACATTTCTTATTAATCAAAACATTTGTAGGTGCTACATTTAGCTCAAATATAATTAATCTGAAATAGTTACCGAGAAGTTGACAGATGAGGGATGAATGTGGACAGCTCCATCGCTCTTGGTCATGAAGCGCTGCTCCTCTGCTTTGGGCTGCATCTTCATAGCTCCTTTGCTAGTGAGCTTATACTTCATCTGGGGAGATCTCACCTAAACATGCATTTTAATAAACTG
This sequence comes from Danio rerio, assembly GCF_052040795.2. Classification (NCBI taxonomy): domain Eukaryota; kingdom Metazoa; phylum Chordata; class Actinopteri; order Cypriniformes; family Danionidae; genus Danio; species Danio rerio. The sequence continues at coordinate 8,722,809 of NC_141033.1, forward strand.
GGCTCGAAATTAACCTTTTTGCTTGGTAGCACTGGTGCTCCTGATTTTAAAAACGTAGGCGCATCAGCCAAAATTTAGTCGCACTTATAAGCACTGTTACTACAAGTTTTATACAAACATATTTATTGCACTTGAAATCAACACTAATCAAACTAACAAGCAAAAACATATATATGCAAGCATGAGGAAAATATGTCTCAATGAAATGCCGTTATAACAAGAAAATACATTTTTTAACATAACTGAGTGAACAAAAGATACACGGAGCGCTCACTGGCCCTGCACGCACTACTTTGACATGAATGAATCTGTTAACGATATAACTGTGCTGTTCTCACGGGTGGTGTCTAATATTGCACTGATGTTTTTGACATACTGTACCTTATTATGTGCATACGTCATGTTAATAGCAATACTTTTCATGAGTAGCGATATTAGTTTACTCAGTGTAAGCCCGTATGCGATGGTGTACTTGGTGTTAAATTTGACATATAGCTGGCACTTGCACAGCGGACAGCATCTGGCGATTAAATGAAGGAATAAACAGAAGCTCTCGTGCTAGATGTGGCACGCAGTTACCTGAAAATTTCATCCTACAGATTTTTCATAGCGGACTTGAAGCCAACGGAAGTCTTTTATCCACTCTTGGAAAAGTGTAGATGGTGGATTAACATTTAGCACATGATCACTAGTAAGATGTGTCATTATTTGTAACTTTAGATGCCATGATTTCTAAAACAAAATCTGTCAGTGTTATCTTCATTCTCATCTTCAGCGATTTACAATTTTTCGCGGTAGTAGCTCTCTCTGTCATCCCAAGCCAGAAGGCATTGACTGAGTGATTGACAGCTGATATTTCAGTGCTAGAGATGTGAGCCAATACGAAGAGCGCTAAGGCGGGTTGACATGGCAGCTGTTTAAAACCATTCCCGAGCGCGGCGTTTCAAATGCAGAGATGCATTCTGCGTGAATGTCTTCCGAATCCGCGCATGTGGTGAACATTTTGCAGTAAAAGGTGGTCGCACACAACAATTTTTTGCACTCGCACAAATGCTCCCAAATATATTTTGAAGTCGCATAGGTAAAATTTCGGTCGCATATGTGACCAAAATGGTCACAAACATTCACATCTTTCACATTTACCAGAGAAATGAGTGACACTGACCTGGACTACATTAGGGTAGAGGGCTGCACACAGCATGGCTGACATCAGTTTTGTGTTGTCGGAGTTCAGGTTGGCCTACAGTAGAACAGAATATTAACAGGTCACATTTTGTGGACACGTTACTTATGTCATATTATCTTTTACTGAATATATGCTTTTGCCATTGTGTTTATATACAGTGGGTACGGAAAGTATTCAGACCCCTTTACATTTTTTACTCTTTGTTATATTACAGCCATATGCTAAAATCATTTAATTTAATTTGCATCCAAATCGGGTGAACGGTGTAGAAATTGCATTTACGTTTGCGGATGTGTCTCCCACTTGCTAAGGGTCCAAAAGTAATTGGACAGAATAATAATCATAAGGGCGAGGCAGTGGCGCAGTAGGTAGTGCTGTCGCCTCACAGCAAGAAGGTCGCTGGTTCGAACCTTGGCTCAGTTGGCGTTTCTGTGTGGAGTTTGCATGTTCTCCCTGCCTTCGTGTAGGTTTCCTCTGGGTGCTCCGGTTTCCCCCACAGTCCAAAGACATGCGGTACAGGTGAATTGGGTAGGCTAAATTGTCCGTGGTGTATGAGTGTGTGTGTGAATGTGCATGTGGATGTTTCCCAGAGATAGGTTGCGGCTGGAAGGGCATCCACTGCGTAAAAACTTGCTGGATAAGTTGGCGGTTCATTCCGCTTTGGCGACCCCGGATTAATAAAGAGACTAAGCTGACAAGAAAATGAATGAATGAATAATAATCATAAATTTAACTTTAACGTTTGAATGCCTGGCTGCAAATCCTTTGCAATCAATTACAGTCTGAAGTCTGGAATGCATAGACATCACAAGACGCACATATTACCACTATCAACAAGCTCTCATTATCTGAGAGATAAGATAGAGTTTATATAAATAATCTTGCACAATTTGCCTGTTGTTAATTTTAAAAATAGCTTGATTTTTAATGAAAACATTACTAATCAGTATAGACTAGAATCATTACAATGACACAAATGCAGCATTTCATTTTCTGTTAATTTAACAGAATTATGCTATTTATCATATGTTGAATTCCACTAAAATAAACATTTAAGACTCTATTTAAATGCATTTCTTCAAATAGATTTCAATTTAAAGGTATCATAAATGAAGAAATCAAATCTAATGACGTGGTCATTTTACACTGAACACATCACAAAATTTAGGAAAACATTTAAATGAGGCAAAATAACTCAGAAACACTATATAGAAAACCTTCTTTTGAAATTTCTATGATGTTAGTGCATACACTTATCCCAGTTCTCAAGTCTGTTTTTTGCCCCAGCCCTCGAGAATCACGATTACCTCATAGCCTGTAGCCTCCAGCACCCCATCACTTCCCTTTGAGCTCATTTTTTCAATGACCCTGGCCTTCAGTCCATCCTTCACAAAGCCAATGTCAGACAGGAGCTCAGCAAACTGCCTTTTAAGACATGCTATTTCCTGAGAGAGAATACACAAGCACACGCACAACAAAAAAAGTTATATTGGTATGACTGACATCTACGCTGAGCCAATCAGAGAACAGTATTACCTGTAATCCTCGGATTGAAAGGAAGTTTTCTCTGCAATACTGATATCCAGCCTTAAAGCCGCTCTGAGCTGCGTTACACCAACCCTGAACAAACACAAACCAGTACAAGACTTCATGATGTATAAAACATACGTAAAACAGAACATTTCATGAAAATCTATTGAGAGAACTGCAAAAATTAATGAATAAAAACATGCACTAAACTACATCTGATTAGGTTCAAATTATATACCCACAAAACAATATGAACCCATTTATTTATTCAATGTATTTTGGAAGACTGATCATTTATAATTGTTAAAATCAGATGATAAAGTGTCTATCAATCTAATTAACAGAAGTGTTTCTGGTTTCATCTTCCAAATTTTAAGGATGGCTAAGTCTCTCCATAATAATAAACCCTGAGAATTGTTATGAAATTCCAGAAGGCAAGACTACGAGAATTGTCAGGCACTAAAACAATAAACTTTCCAATCCGAGAAGAAGATCCTGCATCTTGAGCCCCACTCTCTGCCCCTGACTTTACCTTCTCCACCAGAGCAGATCACACACATTCCACATAGAATGTCCAAGTTTTTAATATGGTGTATCTTGTGGCTCTACCTTCATATTTGGTGTCATTTTAAAGGTCTCTGTGTGATTGGTAAAGTGATCTTAATTTCTCTAATATTTTACAATTTTCCCACTCCCACTCCAGGGAAAATGGTCATCACATCAACTCATAACCAGACAAATGTCCTAGTGAAGCTTTTATTGACTTGAATTTATGATGGTTTGTTGTGATTTCAGTATTTAAAGGGTCACGAAACACTGAAACACATTGTTTTGAGCTGTTGACAGCCATATTTGTGTCCCACGCTGCTAAAAACACTATTAGGACACATATATTTCACAAAAAAGTGAAAATTGGTTGCTTTTGCGTTATTTCGAGCAAATTCATTCTTCCGGTTTGAAACAAATTTTTGAAGCTGCGTCACGCCGATTAGGTACTTGTGTGTAATCCAGCGTGTAGACTGGCTTTCTGTACCTGGGAGTACTTTGTGATGTCTCTGAGTGTGCAGTATTAATTCATGAGAAAGACTTGGCTTAAACCAATCAACGTGCTCCATTGTGTATGCAGTGCAACTACATTAATATGCATGATAGCTTGGAAGACTGTTTTACCTGTTACAGTGTTCAGATGGCAGAGAGAGACACCACGTCGTGTTGCCAAAATAAGTGGGAGAAGAAGATTAGTTTGGAGATACGAGTCATCAGAGTTGCTTTTATAATTTGCTGTATCGAAGGTTTTGTTTTCATTTTCCAGCTATGAGAGGGCAGCTGGACTCACGTGTGGATTACAGTGCACGCGACGCTTGACAAAAACCCGTTTGTAAGGAATATTGTTAACCCGAGAGCTTTTCTCATCTGGAAATGGTGAAATCTGGATATGCTGCTCGTCTCCTTTTAATAAAGACGCAGCTCCAGTGTTGATTGTCTTGTCTATACAGATTTGGTAAGCGATCAGTGCTAGTTTGTATAGTCATCAGTACTCTTTCAGTGTTGAAAGATGGACATTAGTCAACTGATTTCTAAGTTACTAAAGTTTACCGTACGTTAATTTCACTATAATATCATAGATTGAAAGATCCGCTGTAGACGCTGCTCTCCGAGTGTAAACGTGTAAGCACCACAATCAAACTATTATCGTCGTGTAGGATTTTCACCACATTTTGTGACAGGAATAACACACACAGCTTTTGACGCTACCTATTGAGTGCTTATAAGTTTTCGAGAAATGCAGAGGTTTTTTTCTCTCATTCGCCATGCGGTATCAAACGTTGCTTTAAAAATACACGCTTCCAGCAATTCCTCTGATCAAATATCCCGTTTGTCAAGAGGGGCAGAAATTAAATTCCTGAATGAAAGTGCCAAACTGCAGTTAAAGTCCACCATTTAATACTTTGTCAAATTATTTGATTACTGTTATCCATGTAAACACATTCACGGTCACATCAGTGTGTGCCTTAACCGGAACTCCCATTTTTATGCAAATTTTTATGCACTTTCCCTCCTCCGACACTCCCCCCAAAACAGAGCTGGACACTCCCACTTTCCTGACTTTTTCCAAACTAGAGGTGTGAAAACACCCTGCTGAAACAGGGGGGTTTCGTGGCCCTTAAGGGAAAGGTGCAAAAACGTCTGGGAGATCAGGATACCAAGTTGCAGTGTGTGAGACTCTAAACTCTGCATCAAGGCGCAATGTATTCTACACGGTTAGGTATTAATCTCTAACTCTTAAATGTATCTTTGGGTACTAGATGTTGTGCATTTCTGAATTGGCTTATTTTGTTTAATGATGTGAATTGGAATGGAAAGTCTTTGCCTGACAAATAAATGTCAAATTCTTGTCTAACTCAAATATCTCCTGAAATCTTTGTAATTAGTAGATTGTTTATGCTGATGTTTGCGCAGGATTGCTCATATGCTCAGGAATAATGGATGGAGCATAGGCACAGCATTAGAGACCTGTTGATTTCTGACAATCACTGACTTAATATGATATAATCTAGTGGCTAAATCAAACTTTCTTTATGTATGAGCAAGCATGGGGCGACCTAATATTAATTAAAGGAAATTAGTTTACGGTTATATCCTCTATTTAAAAACTAGAACTGGTGAAGTTGTGTCCATAAGCAGATGTAACTGGCCAGTTTACTGACTCTAAGCGACAAAAATAAGGATTTATTAGGTTAATCGATTTAAATTACACCAAATGACAACCTACAGTATAAGGTAATCAGCTTGAATTGGATAAATCTAAATTTAAATTATTATAAAAAAGCAGTCAGATTAAATTCGGAGTTGGAAACAAATTAAAATAAATTTTAACAAATGAAAATATTTCTTTACACATGTGCTAACAAGGCTTACGTGAATTTAACCTTCACCCATGTTGTTAGTTCTGTCATTGGACTAATAGATAAACCCTTAACTACCAACAGCAGGTTTATGAAAAATGAGCAATATTTAAAGAGAATATACTATACACATGTGGTTTATGAATAAATATTGAGTAAAATAACTTAATTTCATAGCAATGTATAGAATTTATTATTATTAAACTGCAATATGAATTAATAAAATATATTATAAAGCTATGATATTGCAATCACTTTATCATAAAATACAAAAAAAAGGAGTAAAACTGAGAAAAATAATTACAGGTTAAAATAACAAATTTTCCTTTTGCATTCATAATTAAATACACGCCTATTGATTAATGTGTATTTGTAGCAGCCATTGCTTCAGCCTTCAGTAGCTAGGGTTTCCATCATCCTGTGTCAATGCGCATTCTGAAGTATCCCATGAGAAACTACTGATAAAAACAGCTAATTTCACAGTTTTCACGTTCACTTGAGGTGTTTTTTTGATTTGTGAGAAAAGGGGTTCATGCAAATAATGGGAGATGAAAACGCATTTGCCAAATAAACTCTGACGAAGCGACTTATTATGTTTGCCTTGTTTACTGTTGGTTGCTAGGTTAATGCAGTCAGCCGCTCTGACAAATTGCACCTAATTCTCAATTGGGATTTTTTAAAAAGCAAAATCTGAATTTTAAAAAAGATTTGCTTCATGTTAGGATTGAAAACCAGCTAATGTCACAAGAACCTTCACAAATCATTCATCTTGATAACAGTAGTGCTGCTAAATATTTCTGAAGTAAAACAATGGAACATTTTTATCAGAATTATTTCATAAATTGAAAATACTGACCTTGTACGCCTGCATCAAAGCTAGATGGTCACTGTTCGCAAGAGAGAAAGCCAACTTCTTCTCATTAGCTTCTTCTCGTTTATCCCATGGAGACACCTTCGAGTGGAGTCATCAAGAAAACAGTCATCTCAGGAAACAATTCTGCATTAGACTGATGATTTTTATCAGATATTGATTGACTTACGAATGGACTCTTGAAGGCCAGGCTGGCAGCAATGGTGAGGGCAGGGTCGAGGCAGCGGAAGATGGCTCCCAGCAGCATGAGTTTACCAATTCGCACGTCCACTGGCAGACAGGCCAAATGCCAGCCCAGTGGGGTTAGAGACTCCTCATCTGTCAGGGCACCAAGCGCACACAGGCGCTGTTTAGCTGCATCCAGACTGCCTTCTGTGGGCGGCTCAATCAGCTGAGAGAAAACAGAGTCCAGAGGACGCTCAGCAAACACCTCCAGCACCTTAACCCTGGGGGAGAGAGAGTTCAATTCCTTTTAAATAAGTACTAAAATGAACAGGAAAACAATAATAACATAAATAAAGCTATCAATAGTTATATTCAAATATGAGACACATTTAACAAAACTGTTTACAACTTAAAGTGGCACTCTTGGCACTCTCAGTAACTCTTGATCAACATGCAAAACCAGATAACACTTATACCTCCGGTTTCACAAACAAGGTTTAAGGCTAGTCAATATTAAATTGCATGTTTGAGCTTTCTCAAGTCAAAATAACTTGCGGTGAGATGTCTTAACATACACCAGTGTAATTTTTTTAACCAGGTGCACACCAATAATATATTTTCCCAAGGCCATTTTTATAAATTTGGCTTAAATAGCCTAATTTAACGAAGGCCTAGTCCTGGCTTAATCTAAGCCCTGTTTGTGAAACTGGGCCATAGTGTAATAGGGTATAGGCCAGGTCAGTATCCCAGATTAAGCGCTTCCGGTAAACTGTATGCAGTTACAATATCACCACGTTTAACTTCTGCTTTCTTTAAAAATCTATGATCTTCACTGCTTAATTAATACACAATATAAAGTGGGTCTCAGACTGTAAAAGAAGGACTGCATTAAATCCCATTGTCCCATGGCATGTCTTTAAAATGTGGAAATTTATTACACCACACTATATTCAATGAAGTTTCTGTGCTCGTCTGCTGCTCCTGATGGCGTTTAAACAGTTTTCATCTCGTTATACAAACAATGAACAAATAAATGAAAGCTTAAGTCTATTAAACTGAATATATTTTAATTATATTACATCCATTCTGTAAAAGGAACAGCAAAAAAATTGAAAAGTCACATTTCCACATAACCATTTATGATACATGTATTACAAATACATATTTTAAATACAACATAGTCAGTTGTATTTGATAGGGTTTATGAAAATGCAGTAATATTTTGTATCAAAATACACTTTTTAAAATACTGTAAAATACTTTATAAGAGGTCCACATGATATCATAATAAAAACGTGGCCTCTGATTGGTGCTTTCTAAGTTCTTGGCCAAGGCTTGAGATCAAACTACAAAGTTGATTGATATTGAAGAAGTTGATTAATGCTTTAAGTATGGATGGAGATTATGCATTACATATAAAGAAACTAACAGACAAATAGCAGGGGTAGATTCAAGAGCAAGTCAACGTAAGAGAAGAATATAAGACACAACATAAAGTCCTACTGTGGCGATACCTACAAAACTTCATAGGCTATTTCAAATGCCAGTAGCTGATCTGCAGGGGCTCTTTATAGTTAATTATAAACTTTGACATTGTTAATAAGTATGAGACAAAAATATTTAATAATGCCTCAGTCTACAAACTGGTCAAAAACTCTAAACTCCAAATTTTGTTTGAGATTTCAGGCTCTATTTTAACGATCTAGGCAAAGTCTAAAGCGCAGGGTGCAAAAGCATTATAGCCGTGTCCGAATCCACTTTTGCTATTTTAAGGATAGAAATATATTCCTGACACATTCAGAAAGACCTAAACTGTGTTTCCTACAAAAATACAAAGAAGGTTATGTTTCCAAGCTGTCTTTTTCTTTTTTTTCTCGTTATTATGACCACTACTCTATTTTGCCTTCGCCATAGAAGTCATACTAATAGCAGTCATATTTTAATTTCAGGCTACGAATATTTCAAATTACATGTCAACAGAACAAAACCGAGATGTGATCACAAATTGAGCACTTGCGATCAATATAATTTCCCAGTAGCTGCTTTTCAGTCATCATATCCCTTGTGGCCATGTCAGAGCTATTCACCGATGTTTTCGTCTTTCTTTTGGACATTTAGTCATTGGTGAAGACGTTATAGCGGGTTAGTGTCTGCTTTTATACTTGGTGTCGGATTAATATTTGCTGGTAGGGAAAATCTATTGGTTCACTTCTGCTATTTATACTTTGATTTGCATTTCAATTGATTGATTTATTCCACTTAACTGCAAATTAGAATAGAAACTGTATAAAGAACACACAAACATACTGACAGTCATAGGTGCTGTACATTGTTATGGGTCAATGATGCTAATATTCGGCACAAATGCATCAATTTCCCCTTTCTGGTTGCTCTTTCTATGAATGAATTATGTAGAAGCACTGTCCATGCGTGTTTCCTTGTCGGATAGTAACTATATTTCATTGCACAACAATTAGTTGATCAGGTTTTTTGTCTTAAAAAGATAAACCACAGTTCTCTTTCCTGTTCGCCAAAAATAACCAATTATATTCCTGGGAATGTCTGACACCGGCGGATACATATTGTGATAGACGTGCCAGGCACGAAAGCTTGACAGGCGTAGCAACAGTAACTAAGGAGGGCAGGGCTTAGTGAAGGGTCAATTAGGGTTGCGCTGGTCTAAAAATAGCAACAAATCGTGCTATACACATCTTGTGCCTTATTGTACCGGGTGTATGATCGGGCTCAGAGTCTTCACTGAATGAGATAAATAAAGATGCACAAGAAGATTTAATAAGTGGAATAATTGACTTCGGGCCACTGAATTATCAGAAAATCTTCATAGCAAATTCTGATAATTTATCAACCTGAAGCCAATAAGTCCTTACTATAACTGTAGATGTAAAATTTTGCAATAATTAATCAACTAAAAAGACATTGAAGTTTTTCTTCTCCAAATACAGTTATTTCAAGGAAATTATCGAATATAGTTTCACTGAATTAAAAGTGTCTTAAACCCCAGTTAGTCAAGTAAAAAATTATTAAAAGCCATGCAAATTTAAAGAGACTATTATTTAAGATCTTACAATAGATTTACTTAGGTTTAGCATTGAAGGTTTTCCTTTAAAGATGCTTACCGTAGACAGAGCTGCTCCAGAGGAACTCTCTGGATCTCCGGCAGCTGCTGTTGGCTCAGATGGTGTTCAAAGCGATGGCTTGTAAACAGATGAAAGCAAACCCCTGATGCCACACGACCAGCACGGCCTTTTCTCTGAAGAGCATTGGCACGAGACACCCACACGTCTTCTAGACTCTCCATACTGCGACTGGCATCATACCTAGCACAAACATGCACAAATTAAACCCTAAAAAACGTAGTGTATTTCAGCAAAATGCTTTTGCATGGCTCATGAAATATCAGCATAAGCCTCAAAATGAAGTTTATCAAACCTTTTCTCTTTCATCCGTCCAGAGTCTATGACATACACCACATCATCAATGGTGACAGAAGTTTCAGCAATGTTTGTGGAAATGATGATTTTGGTAACACCATTCTGTGGGCGGGTAAACACAGCCTGCTGCTCCTCATTGGACAGGGACGAGTGGAGAGGATAAACTACACACCTGGAGATGTTACACACCAACATGACGTCACCATCAACTTTTAACAGGAAAATTTGACAAAATATGTCTGGTTACATTTTGTTTTATTGTAAATATTATTTGTATGATGTACTAGTGATTGTCAACTTCACTGTGCACTTGTCTCACATTCGTCTCTCTGCAGTGACACCGTTCTAAAAACTAAAAAAAGTGGGCCAATTATATGGATACACCTTAATAAAATGCGAATGGTTGGTGATATTAATGTCCTGTTTGTGGCACATTAGTATATGTGAGGGGGCAAACTTTTCAAGATGGGTGGTGACCATGGTGGCCGTTTTGAAGTCGGCCATCTTGGATCCAACTTTTGTTTTCTTAATAGGAAGAGGGTCATTTGACACATAAAAACTTATTGGGAATTCCACAAGAAAAACGATGGTTTTAACGTAACTTTATTCTTTTGTGAGTTATTTACAAGCTTCTGACCACTTATAAAATGTGTTCAATGTGCCGCCCATTGTGTTGGACTGTCAATAGCCCCTTTCACACAGTGATACCGGTAAATATCCGGAAAATTTACGGAACGACTTTACCGGTATATACAAAAAAGTGCTGTTCACACAGGCGAGGACGTTGCGGAAATTTTCCGGAAAAGAGCATTCACACATCCATTCCAAAATACCGGTAAATTCTGACATCATTCACCACAAATGAGCTTTAAACGGCTGCGCTTGTGTTTGTAAACATTTGACTAAATTACAAACTCTTTTGATGATCAATATTGTAAACAACTTTCACTGGATCATATTCGCATGTCGAGATGTTCATAATATGTGCGTGTGCTGACGCTCACAGGCTGTTTCATGGGCACACGCAAAGCTTGAAGGTAAACAAACAACGGCTTATCATAAGCATCTCATCGATGATTATTTGCACAGTTGGCATTAAGAAGAACATATAAACGTTATCTGACTAACTTCTAGCAGCTAAATGTGTCTGGAAAAATATTCAAAGGTTTTTATTCTCACAAACCGCGCGGACGTAAATGCGTCTGACTGTTGTGATTGGCTAAAGCAGACGTCTCACGTCAGCACGCTCTAGACGTGCACGCGCTTATTACGGCAATCTTCCTTCTGCATTCACACAGCGCAGCATTCCGGCAAATTGCCGGTAATGTTACAACTTCTCTTTCCGGAAAATAGCCAGAACGAATTTACCGGTATTTTCAAAAAGGACCTGTTCACACATACAACCTTTCCGGAAAATTGCCGGTAATTTTCCGGAAAGGTCTGTATGTGTGAAAGGGGTTAATGCAACCCTCTTCTCCCACTCTTCACACACTGATAGCAACACCACAGGAGAAGTGCCAGCACAGGCTTCCAGTATCCTAAGCTTCAGGTTAGAGCTGTGAACCTACACTAGTCTCACGGGTCGGTTACGATTATCATGCCATCGATTCGGTTCAATTCGATATTTAGGTGCATCACAGTGCATTGACGGTGCTTTTCATACACAGTTTTATATTTTCTTCACAGCAGCAGTTTTTGTATTAAAATGTATGGATATATTTATATTTATATATTATTTGTAATACAATTTTGTCATTTAATACAAACAGTCAGATATATAAACTGTAACTTTAAACAAAACGAGCATTTAGCAAATAATATAAACAAATATCAATATCCAGCTCAATTTCTCATCCTTGTCTAGTTCTCTCACACCTCTTTGATTGGTCACACCCTCAACAAAAACGGTTGCGATTGGCTCTTGCGCGCTGTGCTCTTCACAGATGAGTGACACTGATAAGCAGCAGGCTGCAGCGGCGATCTCACAGCTGATGTATGATAGACACAGTGGAGAAAACTCCGCAGACACGCGCTCATTTCTTTATCCAGAAGTAATGCTGTAAAACAGCCAAGAGGAGAAGAAAAGCCATGCCAGCAGGTCAAATGGGCCACTGTGTGTGTGTGTGTGTGTGTGTGTGAGAGAGAGAGAGTGAGAGAGCGAGACAGAGAAAGAGAGAGAGAGAGAGAGAGAAATGAAGTACTTTCATTCTCTCGATCTCAGTGAAATAGGGGGTTTTGTTGTATATGTCAGTGAAAGACTGATCCAGCAAACACACACAGTGAAATTGTGCACAGTTTATGAGTTTTAAGTAGTTAGAGCGTTGTAAATACTCGCGATCGCCTCCCTCGCGACAGAGGGCATATGAGGTAAATGACGTCATTAATAACCGGTTATGATTATTACTGAACCGATACCGAATTGTCCGCGTCTGCATCGCGGTGCACCGAAGAAACGATTAATTTTGACACCCCTACTTCAGGTGCTGCACATCTTGTATTGGTTTTGATATGCTCCAATTAAATTATGGTTCTCTGACTTTGTTCAGATGCACATTAAAATGAAGTTACTGTGAGCAGCCTGGAGTTATGACATTCTGCCTTTGTTTTACTGTCGTACTTACTATGATAAATAGGCTAACAATCTGCTAAATATAAAGCACTGCAAACAAGCAAAGACTTTAAATTGCGAGCAAAAAATATCTTACAAAATCTAAAAAAAATAAATTAAAAAAAGTTCAGGATCTGCTGATATACAGTCCAGATAACTAGGTCATACCTATGATATTGTGGTGGGTGTAAGTTTGTCATTTCCAATTAAGGCGCACAACTTGCACGGCACGCATATAGGAGCAATGCACCTCCATTGGAAATGACAAACTTACCCCCTAAGCTTATTGGCACTGCTTCCGGGGCACTTTTTAATAAACCTCTAGCACTTCATACGGAAACTATTGTACATACCGAATGTTTTTTTATCGATATTGACAGTGGTGTTGGTCAATAAATATCGATACCGATTTTATCACCCACCCTTACAATGCATATCAAATTAATCTGAAAACTGTGACCACAAACCCATGATACAAACGGAACGGGTGATTTTGTGAACCATTCAATACATACTACAATTAGTACAAACATTTGAATGGTATGGCATAGTATTACATAGATACAACATAAGTTGATTCTAGAAAATCAAGTACAACATAATCACTTATAGAAAATCAAGATGAGTTTTAAGATCTTTAAAATGTTTGTGCACTTGATACACAAAGGCATTATGTATATTGCGCTTTACTTTTGCTACATTCCTTTTTTATTATTTAATTTCCTTTCCGATACGAAATAGTACACTGCTAAATTTCTATTACTCCCAATAGCTTTTGCCACTAAGCATTTACTATTACCATATGTTCATAGCAGTACACCCATTCTGGACATATACTTGAAAGAATCTTTTTTGGGGACATAGTACAAAGATTTTTTATGTATGCTAATGAGAAAGAGGACGAGGTTTCTTATTAAAATAAAGATAAAATATTGATAAACAAAAGCGTTTAGATTAGAAACAAATAGTTTCTAATACCGTCTTTCTTTAGTTAAATTCAGATAAAATGTGTTTTGCTTTTTGCCGTATTGACTTGCTTTATGCTTTCAAAACTGCAAATTTGTAAGTAACAATATCTACTGGCCCCACTAGATTGACGTACCTGTTTGTTCTTCTATTATTGAACATCCTGTTAGACTGCAGCTGCTCATATAATTGCTTTATTTCAGCCAGGCCTGGTAGAAAGACCAAAACAGCCCCTGTACACATAGAAAAAAACAATTGATCATCAAGAAAGCTGTAATTATTTGGGAAAGAAAATGCTGTGTTTTATGATGCATTTTTACCTGGAGGGTAGCTGTGATCTCCATCAACAATCCACTCCAACAGACTCTCCACCAGGTCCATGTTGATTTTGTCAAGATCCATAGCAGCCAATGTTTTCACCACAGACTTTGAATAATCTTAACAAGACATGAACAAAGATTAGTCATTTATTAGAGTTCAGAGTACAAACAAAATACAAACACACACAGATCTAATATAAAGACTGACTTTATAGGTATGCCACAGTGCAAGTTACGATATAAATCTCAGGTGTCCACACAATGCATTTATAAAGATTTAGTTTAAAATTACACCACAGATAATTTATTACACCACATCACAAATGCCCCTTTAGGGTCAAACCTATTTTTTATTACCCTTTCTAGTAACATTTTCTAATAACTACACACTATAAATCCTTTATTAAGCATTAGCAAATAGTGAACTCATTATCTGTTAAGCATTAACTCTACATTAATAAGTGTTAGTAAGCAGTTTATAACTGCAGCAACAAATGCTCTATTCTTGACTTACAAACATATTTAGTGTGCTTAATAATTGTATTTTCATACTTTGTTAATGACTTATTTTTCATTACTAAATTAAGTATTGCATTATTTACAAACCAGTTGTATTTAAGAGTAGTTAAGGGTTTTTAGGATCATTCAGAATGAGTTAGTAAATTATTAATAAATTATTGAAATCAACATTTAAATGTCTTAGTATTCAGGCATATATTAATGGTTACTATGTGTGTTAATAAATGCTTTATTAACTCAACTCCAGTTTTGTGACCTAATCTAAAGTGAGGACTATTCATGCTTTATAAATCCTTTATAAATGACAAATAAAGGCTCAGTTAAATTCTAAACAGGAAAAATGACATTATTCATTCCTATTCATTTAAAGATACACAAATGAAACTGTACTTCAAATGAAAAATAAATCTTTGCAACCTGATCTAAAATAACATCACTGTAGAGTTTAAACATTGCATCTTATTATATTGTTAAATTGTTATATTGTAGTTATAGTTGTAGTTAAACTGTTTTATCCAGTTTTTGTTGTATTTTGACACTCCTGTTATTTGGCAATGTTTAAACTTTACATTAATTTCACTTTTTAGATAAGATTGCAAAGATTATTATTCACTTGATTCTGAGCTTTTAATAGTCATTTATAAGTGATTTATAAAGCATAAATAGTCTTCACTTTAGATTAGGTCACAAAACTGCATGAAGTTGAGTTAAAAAAGCATTTATTAACATATTAGTTAACTATTAATAAATGCCTGAATAATAACACATATAAATGTTGATTTCAATAGTTTATTAATCATTTACTAACTCATTCTGAATTATCATAAAAACCATCAACTACTTTTTAATACAACTGGTTTTTAAATAATGTGATACTTAGTTTAGTAATGAAAAATAAACCATTAACAAAGTATGAAAATACAATTATTAAGCACATTATATAGGTGCTTATAAGTCAAGAATAGAGCATTTGTAGCTGCAGTTATAAACTGCTTACTAATGCTTATTAATGTAGAGTTAATGCTTAACACATAATGAATTGACTAGATGCTAATGCTTAGTAAATGATTCATAGTGTGTAGTTATTATAAAGTGTTACCGACTTTCTTTTAATACAAAAGAGACAACTGAGTATTAAGCTGTCAAATACACTCAGGTTATGTCAAAAAAGTTTGCATGTGAATGGTTAGGGATGACAAAGCATTAGGCATGGGCTGGTATAGGATTCTGCACGTATGATAACCTTGGATAAAAATATCATGGTTTCACGGTATTGTGATTACTGCTCTAAAATATATTCTTTTTAAAGAACCACTTAACTAAAGGGGTAGGGGTACTTAAATAGAATTGGGATTGGGCCTAAATGTAGAAACCTTAGCTTCAATGTGCGTGTTATTAATGTTTGTATACTAACATGATTTATCATTAACAAAGCATTCATTAGCCTTTGTGTTGTCCTAGAATTCTAAATACACAGCAAGTACACTGTATTTTTTTGATGATTTAGGCTAAGTAATATAAAGTGGGATCAATCATTGTTTAGATGTTAAAATGGTGCTCAGATCATTGAGAGAATTACCAACCTCATTAGTGTACATTATTCCTGCATTATCTACTGTTTTACTAACATAAAGTCATGCTAATGACTTAACAAATGTGTTAACTAATGTATTAATTAACTTATTAATATAAGTTTAGTTAAAATTATGGTTTAGTATTGCTGAATAAATGTGTTGTTTATTGTTAGGTCATGTTTAGTAATCCATGAACAAATACTTCAGTGTATGCAAGTAAACAAACTTATTAAGCTGTTGATGTAAAGAGATTAGAATAGAATGTGTGTCAATTAATATTAGTTACAGTCACTGTTCATCATTAGTTGATGTTAACTAAAGCCTTACCTAACATGTTACTACATGTTTAGTTAACATTAACAAAAATCAAGTAATGCTTAACTGATGAGTTGATCATTGTTAGTTCATGCTAAAGAATGCATTACCGTTAAGTGTTACCGATCTTTTATGAACAGTAACATTACACACTAAAGGAAGCTGACAGTGTATAAAGTATAATAGGAACGAATAAACAGGAAGGCAGTAGTTTTTTGTAAACACTATTTACAGAAAAAGCTTAACAAATTGCCTAAACAGGTAAGCAGTGATAACAGACCAATCCATAGAAAACTCCCCACAAAACAAGCACAAGCAAACAACTGGTGACTCAAAATATTCTTACTGGAATATCGGACAGTGAGATCTTGTTGACTGAGCTGCTGATCAGGAACTGAGTCTTTGACGGACTCCTTATTTCTGAAGGAGGTGAAGGACCAGCCACCATAATCATCATCAAAGTCTTCAACTAGAGCTCGTCCCTTTCCAGTTGTACCACCCGGACCGGAGGAACGATTTAGCTTTGTGGAGCGCCGGTATGGACTGCCATCTTCAATTACATACCTTTATTGCAAAAGAATAAAAACCTTGAGTTAAAAAATTTCCGGATTTGTATCATTTTGTAAAGAATCCATGTAAAAAAATAAACAATTGTGTTTGAAATAAAATGCATTTGATGTGAATACCTGGTCTTGGCAATGGCATCTTCAAGGAAGAACTGCTCTACTGGGAAAGTACGCCCTAAAGATGGAAGGAATTTTGAAATGTGTGTAAAAAACTTAAAGTAATAATAAGGTAAGAAATGTGTGGTACATTACACCATTATCCAACACAGTGTTTACATTATTTTAAGGCACTAAAATCTATTTTTATTATTGCAAAAGCTTTACAGCTCTGGAAAAAAATAAGAGAAACTTAATAATTACTGTTTCTCTGGATTCGTCAATAAAGGATGTGATTTAGAGCTAATTCACCAAAAATGACAAAATGCTGATATAAATAAAAACATAAAATAACTTAAATATTGAGGCAATCTCTCTTGCTACATACATAGGTAATTATATATTTATTAAATGTATATACAATTGAAGTCAGATTTATTAGCCCCCCTTTGATTTTATTTTATTTATTTTTTTAATATTTCCCAAATAATGTTTAACAAAAACTTTTTAACAGGAAATTTTCACAGTATGTCTGATAATATTTTTACTTCAGGAGAAAGTTTTATTTGTTTTATTTAGGCTAAAATAAAAGCTGTTATTAATTTTTTAATAAACATTTTAAGGTCAACATTATTAGCCCCCTATTAATTTTTTTTGATAGTCTACAGTACAAACCACTGTAATACAATAACTTAGCTAATTACCCTAACCTGCCTCGTTAACCTAATTACCCTAGTTAAGCCTTTATATGTCACTTTAAGGACTTTAAGGACATCTACACTCCCTCCCTCCCTCCAGGACATCTACACCAGGCGGTGCATGAGGGAAGCCAAGAGAATAATCAGCTACTCCAGCCACCCAAACCGTAGACTTTTCTCTCTGCTACCCTCAGGCAGACGGTTCCGCAGCATCCGGTCACGCACTCGCCGGCTGTAGAAAAGTTTCTTCCCTCAAATTATCAGGCTGATGAACACTTAACACACCCCACACAGACTCTTCCATACCCCTCACTGCATACCATCAATATGTAGCATGCACTGCACTTTAACCATTCCATACTTGAAACAATACTGCCTACAACTATGTGGGCACCTATTCATTGTACATATCGCTGTCAATTTTACATTGTCCTGTTTCTTTTTTTTTTTTTTTTTTTTTTTTTTGAGTAGTATGCTGTTGTATTTGCACTGTCATTTTATTTGCACTGTCTGTATTTTGCACTGTCTGTATTTACACTGTCATTTTATTTGCACTGTATTTTGTACTGTCTGGAGCCAGCACCTAAGCTTTTCACTCATCATAGCACACATGCTGCTGATGATGATGTGACAATAAAAGTGATTTGACTTGATTTAAGCTGTATTTACCTTATTCTCTGCGCACAAGTGGGCGTAGACATTTTAATTGTTTTGGCTCAAGATTTCCAGTCTCATTCACTTCCATTCATTTAGCTAAAAACAGCTTGTTTTGCTGTTTGATGTTGCAAACTGATATTTTCTTATTACATTACTCTGTTTTGTCTGTATAGTTATGGACGCACTTGTTTGTAGAGCAAGTAGTTTGACCGTTTTCTGCCGTTTATTATTCCTAGTCATTTCTCCCATAGGGAGCTGAATCGGAAGTTCTAAAACAATCGCAAAAACGAGCGCACTTCCGCATTGAAGAATAAGGTCAATAGAAGTGTATTGAAAAAGATCTAGTAAAATAATAATTAGTCATCATGGCAAAGATAAAATAAATCAGTTATTAGAAATGAGCTATTCTCCATTAAACAGAAATTGGGGAAAAAAATAAACAAGGGGGCTAATAATTCTGACTTCAACTGTATAATTACAAATGTATGTATGTATATATGTATATACATATATACATACATACAATAGTTCCGTTTGGTTCATAATGTACTTTTGAGGCTTTTTTAGTCAAGAATGTAGTTGTTTAGATTGCAACTAGGGGAAATCTCTGTAGACTGATGGCACTTCATGACGTTCAGCCTTATTATCTTAAAATGTGAGCAAAAATTGCCTGTTTTGCAACCACTTTAGATGTTATTATGCGTTCAAACTGTTGTATATATGCCTGCTCCCACCAGTGCCAATAAACACTTATACTTGTGTGATATTGCTCAGATTTAATGTATAAAAAATATAACGTCAATATAAAATGAAATTTTTTTTGTTAATTTATTTTGAAAGGACATTAGGAGAGTAAATAATAATAAGTATGTGTTTGGATATTTATTATTTACTCTGCTATTCAAATAAATTATGTAAATGATAACTCTTAGTAATGGCAAGCACCTATTAATGGCAAATCCCAGAGAATCAAGTTTTAATAACTTCAAAATGTTGTTTTTTTCAAGAGCTGTACATAAAAATAAATGTGTAATGAAAGATAAATGATGTGGGGTTCACCTGGTATATGGATGCAGGGGCAGTTGTTGAAATACTGTGAGAACAGTTCAGCATTCAAGGTTGCACTCATCATAATTACTTTCAGATCTGTCCTTTTTACAATCAGATCCTTCAAAACCAGCAACAGGAAGTCACTGCAAGACAAGTATTGTGCTACTGTCAGATTCACTTCATGTGACGGTTTATTTATGTGCATTTGAGCTTTCCACACACCTCTCTTCTGTTCGTTCATGGACCTCATCCACGATCACATGTGTGACACCGCTGAGCTCAGGATCACCTTCTAACCTCCTCAAAAGAACACCAGTTGTGCAGAACATCAGCCTGGTGATGGAGGACTGGATGCAACAAAACACAAAAACTTCTATTAGAAGGCTAGGTATTACCGCATAACACTACCATGCAAAAATCAGACATTCAGAGAGAAAAAAAATAATACAACAAAATAATTTTTTTTTAAATGGAAAGAAAATAAATATTTTATTATTGTTTTTTATTAATGTTTTAAACTGAACAGGAAAAAAGACATTACAATGTTTTACAAACTTTTTCAACTTGCATTCAATTGATTTTTTTAAGTCCATGGTTTACACAAAACATTCATAACAGGAACTACAGCAACTATGATAATTCAGTTGGTGATGGCTGGTGAAAAAAATCACCATCACATGAATAAACTAAATTCTAGAATACTATTTGTTTTTAACGGCAAGAAAACAGTGAAGTAATCTGTGGAGTTGCTTTTTAGCCTGAATTAAAATAAACCCAACTTCAGGATTGTCATTTATACTACACTGAACTGAACAGGGTTCAACGCTAAGGATTTT
The DNA here is from genome assembly GCF_052040795.2 of Danio rerio. NCBI lineage: Eukaryota > Metazoa > Chordata > Actinopteri > Cypriniformes > Danionidae > Danio > Danio rerio. Next base: position 8,743,124 of record NC_141033.1, read on the forward strand.
TTCTACTGGCCTGATTGGGCCAGCGGTTCAGATTTTTACTTGCCCTGCGAATATTTTCACTGGCCCCACCAAAAAAAAGTTAAGTTAATAGATATTCCTTAGCCACATGTTTTTAATATTGTGTCAAAAATGTGTTTTGAATCTCGAATTTTTATATTTTTAAAATGTTAAAAAATGTATAATGAGCATATCTTCGCATTGTACCCACGTAAATGTCTGCTTCCAAGACATTCTTTTAGCCTCATAAATTCATTTCGCTATACTGGTTTTTACCAGGTTACAAAAAAAAACGACATGCTCACAACATCCAATCAGATCGAAGGAACCGAAAAGCAACATGGTGTTTACGACATCACTGAGAAGGCAGCATTTAAAGGCTTAAAAGCACAACCTGTTTCTCGATTCTAAGACTGTATTTATATGCAATTGACAAATAGTCGCAGACAAATTGAACTCTTGTGACAAGGCACTACAAATCCAGCCAGTAACAATTCTGTCTACTGTCCAGAGCGCCTCGCATGCTGGCCCCGGGCCACCGGGCAGTCCTTATTGTTGAGCCCTGCTGAATCAGTTTTAATTTACTAGAACTAAACCAGAAATCTACTATTACTCTCCTGCCTGCCTGAACTGCTGGAATGTTCCACAGTTAGAAATATTTATGTATTTGTATTATTTTTTCTTCATCTATGTGAAGCCGCATTGACACAATCTAAATTGTAAAAAAGCAGTACAGAAATAAAGAAGAATTGAACTGAATTATGATAATAAAAATATTTTACATTTTTGCAAGACTTACAAGACTTAACATTCTTAAAAATAGTAAAAGACTCTTAAACTAGTACAAAAATCGTACCAACCCCAGCTTTTAAATAAGATTTTTGAGGATCTGTTATGAATATATTTTCCTTAAATGGTTTTCATGAAAAAAAAAAAATCACTATTATTAAAAATAATTATTTTATTTAAAAAAAAATGACTTGAAAACAATTCATTTGAGAACAAAAGAATGAAAACACAAAAATGACAAATAATTTCAATAAATAAATTCATCTACAAATCAAATTTATACTATTATTTATATTAACAATAAAACAACGAATGATAAAAGATGATGAAAATCTTATGACATGCAGTTGGTATGTAAAGTGGTGTTACCCTGACGGTCTCCAGGCGGATCTGGTAGCCTGTGGAGTGCCCCAGGGCCTCTGCTCGCTCCTGAGCCACTCGAGTTGCAACAGCAATGGCAGAGATTCTGCGTGGCTGAGTGCAAATAATGTTGGCTACTCTATCCGGCCGTCCAGTCTGGAGGAAATTATCCAAGATAAACTGAGGAATCTGAGTGGTTTTCCCACACCTGAAGTTACATTAATATAAATAATATATGATATGCAAACAAGACAGGTTAATAGATTATAAATTATGTGGATCACAGTCCTACCCGGTCATTCCACTGATAACCAGAACCTGGTTCTTAACCAAACACTCCAATATGGCCTCTCTCTTCTGCCATGCTGGGAGTTTCTGCCTCTGCTCTTGCATTGATATGTATCGCCTCGATGACTGAAAGAAAAAACACATAAAGATCAGTTAAGCAAAACCAAAATAGTTTTTCCTTTTTTGAAAGATCTGAAAACACTACAAAAAGAGTTTTTCTTTCATTATTTTAGTTTCATTTACAAAAATAAATCTGTCCACACGAAAAGGCAAAAAACTGTGTGCTGCATGTTAAGGGGGCTTTTTTGCATTTATGATGGGTTCACACCATTTAGGAAAAATCTGAGATATTGTGTCAAAGGAAGAGATGGAGAGGCTTGTCCATGCCTTTGTCTCTTCTCGATTGGATTTTTGTAATGTTCTGTTCACTTGTCTAAACAAATCCTCTATGGAGCGATTGCAAGTTGTGCAGAATGCAGCAGCGAGGCTTTTAACTAACACCAGTAGGAGGTCACACATTACACCTGTGCTTAAGGCACTTCACTGGCTTCCTATTAGTTTTAGTGTAAATTTTATAATAATAATAATAATAATTCCTTACATTTATATAGCGCTTTTCTGGGCACTCAAAGCGCTTTACACACAATGGGGGAATCTCCTCATCCACCACCAGTGTGCAGCATCCACCTGGATGATGCGACGGCAGCCATTTTGCGCCAGACCGCACACCACACACCAGCTGATTGGTGGAGAGGAGACAGCGATGAAGCCAATTGGAATATGGGGATGGTTAGGAGGCCATGATGGACATAGGCCAGTGGGCAGATTTGGCCTGGATGCCGGGGTTAAACCCCTACTCTTTTCGAAGGACATCCTGGGATTTTTAACGACCACAGAGAGTCGGGACCTCGGTTTAACGTCTCATCCGAAAGACGGCGCTCACTGAGCAGTATAGCGTCCCCGTCACTATACTGGGGCATTAGAACCCACACAGACCGCAGGTTGGGCGCCCCCTGCTGGCCTCACTAACACCACTTCCGGCAGCAACCTAGCTTTCCCATGTGGTCTCCCATCCAGGTACTGACCGGGCGCAGCCCTGCTTAGCTTCAGTGGGCGAAATTTTAAGATTTTGGCCATTACATATAGAGCTCTGCATGGTCAAGCACCCCTGTATATACAAGATCTTTTAAGCAGTCACTCATGTAGCCGGTCTCTGAGGTCTTCTGGCAAAGACCTGTTAGCCTTTCCCATAACTCAACTTAAAATTCAAGGTGCTTTCTGTGTGGTGGCCCGATGGCTCTGGAACTCTCTCCCTTTAGCATTGAGAACTCTGGGATCAGTTGAACTATTTTAAAAGCATTTTAATCAAGACACACCTTTTTGGGTCACGCTTTTAATTAACAGTATTAGTGTTTCTGTATTTGGACTGTTAATTAGTTTTAATGTTTTAACATGTCTTCTTTTATTGCCATGTGTTCTTTTAGTTGTTTTTTCTTATTGTAAAGCACTTTGTGACTCCATGTCTGGGAAAGGTGCTATATAAATAAACCTTTACTTACTTACTTACTTGCCGGCAGCTAGCTCTCTGCAACTCTCACATGAAGCTAACTGAAGCTAAGCAGGGCTGCGCCCGGTCAGTACCAGGATGGGAGACCACATGGGAAAGCTAGGTTGCTGCCGGAAGTGGTGTTAGTGAGGCCAGCAGGGGGCGCCCAACCTGCAGTCTGTGTGGGTCCTAATGCCCCAGTATAGTGACGGGGACGATATACTGCTCAGTGAGCGCCGTCTTTCGGATGAGACATTAAACCGGGGTCCCGACTCTCTGTGGTCGTTAAAAATCCCAGGATGTCCTTCGAAAAGAGGGGTTTAACCCTGGCATCCTGGCCAAATCTGCCCACTGGTCTCTGTCCATCATGGCCTCCTAACCATCCCCATATTCCAATTGGCTGCATCACTGTCTCCTCTCCACCAATCAGCTGGTGTGTGGTGTGCGGTCTGGCGCAAAATGGCTGCCATCGCGTCATCCAGGTGGATGCTGCACACTGGTGGTGGATGAGGAGATCCCCCCCCCATTGTGTAAAAGCGCTTTGAGTGCCCAGAAAAGCGCTATATAAATGTAAGGAATTTTTATTAACTATTATTAATAAATTACTTACACCAAAAAGGGAATTAAGTATTATTGGATTTGAGTCAGGGCATTGTGCAGTGCGAACGATGCAGAATTTGCAATGCGTTTGCCACAAAGGTGCAGAATTTGCCTCATTCGAATCTTTCACCATTGGTATGAACCCAATCATGTTGGCCAATCAAAAAGAAGAAAACAGCGCACTTGCTGACATTATGAAGTAAAAGCTCTGGTCGTGCAGGTGTTGGACAATGAAACTGAAATGCCTGGTTTTAGACAACAATAATTCATTCGTAGGGTGTAGAATTGTGTTACCCGTTTCCTTTTGAACTCTCTGCACAGCTTCTTGTTCTCTTCCTGCATTTGCTCAGTTCTGATTTCAGTCTTCTTCACCATCCTCTTCCTCAAGTTAACATAGCTCTCGTTTTCTACTGGGATACATTCCTCTTCATCTTCATCATCCCCTTCATCTTGTACATCATCAATATCCTCACTTAGGATTTGTGCAACTAATTAAACACAAAACTTTCATTATATAGTGAAATATTATAAGTATGATTAAATAATGGAGGCTTTAGGATGTTCGGCTCCTTACCTTCTTTTTGTTTCACTCTGTGGTTCGTGATCTCGCTGATGCTAGTTGAGGTTGACTGATCTCTAGTTGCTGAAGTCCTGTTGTCTACATTGATTTTATTGCTTCGACTCTTTGCCGGTGTGACAGTGGGAGGAGCCAGCACAGGAGGTGGGGCACTATACTTGTGATGAGCAGCTAACAGCAGCTCCCTGACAGGACCATCCTCTTCCAGGCTGGAAATAAGGGTGTAGACCACTGGCTCACCTTCCTCTGCAGCTCTGAGTGACTGACCGAACAGATACTCTGTGACACTGAGACGTCCAGCCCCTGAGAGGGATTCATCTGTACTACTGAAGGCCACAAGTGGAGGTTGAAAAGGATATAAACTGCCTGGTTGGAAACGAATCTCCAGCTGGTAAATTGGAGCATCTGCGTTGCTAAACCCCGGTTGACTTGCCTTACAAAGATCTCTTGAAGTGCTTGATTCGTGAACTTGGTGCTTGAACTTGCAGCGATTCCCAAACTTACAACCTGCCCCCCTTAAGTAAAACTTGCAAATCTGATTGGACTCTGACTGCTTTTTAGAATGCTTAGAGTCAGAAAGTTTGATCCGTCTTTCATCCAACCACAGCAAATCAAGCTGAATAGTCCAAACCCGATTACTGATGCGCTCGCAGAACCTTTCGCCGTAGATTGCCGTCAAAGCAAAGGCCTCTTCCTGTCGCAAAGCTACACATTCCCCCTGTGAAGGGGGATCAGATGTTTGCGGGCTGAGGGCGCTAGAGCCAAATCGTTCTGTGAACATTTGTGATAGGAGGAGCTCTAATGTTGCTCCAACCTCACCGCATCCACTTCCTTCTCCGGCTTCCAAAGCTTGTCTGCTGCGCTCACGGTCAAACCCATACCTGCAACATGGGTAATACTGAGTTGCTAATATATGGAGGGTACAAGCAAGTATATTTATTTAGTAAGTATGCAAATATCAATGTTCTAGTTGTGTACTTGTGTACTAATAGCGCTTGAGACAAACTGGCCCACTCTCTAGTTTTTAAAGGATAGTTTTCTATTTTACGTTTAAAATAACTTCTATTGCCCTGACATTCCCAGTCAGCAGTGTTAACTGTGAGAGGGACTTCTCAACCATGAACAGGGTAATTAATACTTTTTATAACAGCATTTGCTGCTTTAAGCTACATTTTGTTTTAAAATGATGTAACAATAAGGGCCCTATCATACACCCGGCGCAGTGTGGCGCAAGTCACGGCCCAGTAGTCTTTTGGTAGTTTCAGCTTGGCGCAAGAGTCGTTTTGAGGCGTTGTGCTACGCTGTTTAAATAGCAAATGCATTAGCGCTCATTTGTGCGCCCATAGACGTTCTGGTCTAAAAAGGAAGGCGTTCTGAGGTGGACCGCTGGCGCGTTGCTATTTTGAGAAACTATAATAGACTAACTGTTCATTAGACCAAAACTAACCCGGTCTAAACTCCGGCGCAGAGTTGCGCCTCGCTTAATACGCACAAGAGAGCAATAGGCAAATATCTTTACATATGAAAAAATTTAAATATTAAGGATATATATAGGATATAATAAGAATAGATATAGAATATAAATATAAAGGATTAAAATATTACAAAACATTATTTTCTAGCCTACATAAATATGAAAATCACTGCTTTTATGTCTTCTTCATCTCGGGAGGCTTTTTCAGTTCATTCATAACAATTTGCTTTTGTATGTTATTATTATTAGCAGTATTATTTATTATATCCATATTTATATTTGTTTTATTTAAAACAAACTTAGATTTGCCCACCTGTCAGGTTTTAGACCATATGGGCCACAGCATGTGTTTTAGGATATAACTCAGGTTTTCGAGCTCATTTTGTTATTATTGTTCATTTATTCATTTGCTGGAAATTAGAACTGAATTTAGAAATAGTTTTGAAACTAATATTTGCGCTTAACAAACAAAATTATTTATTTATAGACTAATTAATGTCTGTGCGTAAAGGTTTCCCTATCCAAGAGCAAATGTGAAAGTAGATCCATTACCTCTCATTCTCACACAGTAGATGCTCTGTTTAACAGTTTTCTGTTAAAAAAACTGTCAACTGTTAACTGTTTGCTTGTGAAATGCTCATTTTTTCCACTTAGACTTACTTTGCGTCCTGTAAATAGCGAATGCGCTCTTGGCGCAACGCAGCTGACTCTTAAAGGGAATGGGAGATGAGACTCTAATTGGTTTATTCTCAAAACACACTCATAACTCATTAAGAAAATAAACTCAACCCTTTTAGACCATGCGCCATGGCGCAAAGCAGGTTTTCCCGTCCTTAAATTAGCAAAAACGCGTTCTGACATGCCCTGAAAGCGTTTGCGCCCTGCGTTTTGTCTAGAGCCCTCAATGTTCATTTTTAGCTTGTATGGTTGTACAGTTCAAATAATTGTTCAGTTATTTACTGTTATCATTAAAAGAAACAAAATAACAACTAAAAGGTTGTTTTGATTATCACTGTATTGTATACTTACAGGTTGGGATGTTTGACTTTGTTTTGTTTTTGTAAGTTTTTGCATATCAGAAAATTAATCCTGGAAATTGTGATTAATTTAAGTCTATTCAATGGCCAAATAAAACCTTCAAATTAACAAATTAACACAAATTAACCATGACTCCTTGTGTTTGTGTCAGTGTCAGTCTTACCAGCCGCGCCACAACCCCAATACCCCCTCCCAAAAAAATCAACTGTAAACCTACAACACTGAGACTATTTTAGTAATTTATAAAACATTGATCATCTATAACAGTAGTTCTCAAACTGTGGTACGCATACCACTAGTGGTACGTAGGCTTCCTTCAATGGGTACGCGGAGGAATACTGAATAATGAAAGAAAAAAATGAATACAGTTTAAGCCTCTGACACGAACAATTACACTTATGTGATCAGCACCGGCTGCTCACATCAGGGTGCTTAGAATGTATACTTTAGTTCATCGCGGTATCAGATGCTAAGAATAGGAGCTAGATTATAGCTTAATTAAAGCATAGCTTAATTAAAGTTACACTGTAAAAAAAATGGCTGTGATTTCAACGGTAAAAAACTGTAAAAATGCTACAGTAAAAATCCGTAACCTGGTTAACAGTATGTTTCCTTAATATATACAGCGAATAACCGTAGCTGACAATGATAAATATTTCTTATAATAGGAAAAATCTGCCTCGTCATTATGGTGGTACTTGGAGAGACTATTTTTCTGAAGTGGTACTTGATGAAAAAAGCTTGAGAACCACTGATTTAAAATCTTACAATCTAGACCAGGGGTGGGCAAACTCGGTCCTGGAGGGCCGGTGTCCTGCACACTTTTGCTCCAAAACTAATCAAACACACCTGAACATGGTAATCAGTGTTTTCAAAATCACTAGAAATCTATAAGCAGGTGTGTTTGATTAGAGTTGGAGCTAAACCGTGCAGGACACCGGCCGTCCAGGACCGAGTTTGCCCACCCCTGATCTAGACAAAGTATCTGCACGCATAATTCTGTTAATGATAATAATTATACAATAAATCCATCATTACCATTTTTATTAGGCTTAATGTTCATTCGTTTTCTTTTTGGCTTAGTCCCTTCATTAATCCGGGGTCGTCGCAGTGGAATGAACCGCCAACTTATCCAGCACATGTTTTACGCAGCGGATGCCCTTCCAGCTGCAACCCATCTTTGGGAAAGACTTAATGTTTTAATTAATTAATTAATAGTTACCTTAATATACTTCAAAAATTATTTAGCATGCATGTTAAAATTCTACTGTACAATACTATATATTTTGTATATTGTTTACTCATACTGTATATTAAAAGTAAACTATAATATGAAATAACATGTAATTTACGAAAAGAAAAATATCATTCTTAAAATACACTTGATGATTCTCAATATTAATAATTTGTTAACATAATTTGATGGTATATGATATGTAAATTGGTCAAGTATTATTAAAAGGACACTGACCAGAAGCTTTTTTTTATCATGTGTCTTTCAAGAATACTTTAAGTAGTCTAAATAGAGCAGATGTTGGTCATTTAAGCATACTGATGTATTGTATAATTGTTATATCCCACAATGAAACACAGTTTTAAGTTTTAAACCCTAAAACACTGCCACTTTAATTTTAATGTAGAATTAATAGTAAGCATAGCTGCTTTTCAAAAACATAATACTGAACCTAATTATACAGGGTAATCTTCTAGCAACAGTATACCTGCACAGAGTTCCAAGAGCAAACAGCGAGATCACCGGTTCGGGTTTTTTGTGCTTTTCCTCAACAGGGTCTTCCATCCAGTCATCAGTCTCCGCATATTCTACTCCATCATCATGGGTTATCCAGTACTGACCTTCCTCTCGATGGTCCAGCTCATCATACTCCTCATCCTCTTCCTCCTCTCCACCTTCATAATCAGAGCCACTACATGACAAGAACACATTATTCAGCATTAAAAACTATGTAAACCAATATAAATGTCTGTTTGAGGAGTTGAGTGTAACTAGATAATAATACATGTTGCTATTGTTTTTTTATTTGATTAGAACATTTTGAATGCTTTGTTGGCTAAATAGACGAAACCAAAAATGTAATAGCCAATCATAGATTCTATTCAAACCAAATTTTGTAATGTTTTGATAGATCTTGAAATTAGTTGTTCGCATTGTGTTTTAAAATGATTGAATTATATGAACATAAAACTACTAAATAAATGGTGACTGCTGTTTCTATAGAAGCAAACACAAGTTCACCTGTTAGGGGTTTGATACTCCTGATTCTGAAGTTCCCGAAGAAGTTCTTTGACCTGTAGTTTGTTCTCTGACGTCATGTGAATCTTCTGCAAGGGAAGAGGCACTTGTTCTGATCTAAACCTGGATCTCTTCTCCTCGTCATCATCATGTTTTCTAGGTAGTCCCAGAGATCTTCCTCTGCCTCTTCCACCCTGAGCCCCGCGGACACCTCCACCTCTTGAACCTCTAGAGGAGGGAGGCTTGAATGAGCGACTGGGACCAAAATCCAGGCTGAAATCATCTCCATCATCCCAGCCTCCACTGGCAAATTTCTTGCCTCCACCTCCACCTCCACCTCCACCACCACCTCCTCCTCCTCTACCTCCCCTGGGTTTATTAAACCGGCCTCCACCCCGATTGGGTTTGCTCCTTCTCCTTCCACTCATGACTTCAGCTATCGTTTAGAGCATCCATGAATCACATAAATCAAGTGTTTTGAAGCACTTCCTGAAAAACATTATGTACAAAAGCAGCTTTTTAACAATTTAGAATATGTTTCTCATTTGAATTTCTTATCTGCCTTGATTTTATGTTGATGAAGATTGCAAGCATAAACAAATGTTCAAACGTGAAAACACAGTGACTCAACGTGTTATGAGTTATGATGACGTTTAAACGCTCACGTTAGTACATTACCGGCAGACTAACGTTACAAGTACAACAGCAGTTAAACTTATAATGATAATTGACAATGAAATCCAACTCACAAAACAAATTGAAGTTATACACGAATCTCTTGCTGTACAGTTACAGCTACTTTGGTATGATTGTGAAAATGAAAGGTGGAATTTTGCAGCAAGTGGAGTGCTTCAACAGGAAACATGCTTCGTTTTCAAAATAAAGGTGTTTTGTTACAAAATAAAAGCTTTAAGTCTTTGAATTATCTTCGCTGCTGTATTTTGAAATGAATAACCGAAATTTCACATAAATTCTCTAAAGATACCATTCACATACTTAGAACTATATAAAGTTTCCTCTGTCTTCAAAAACTAAAGAAGTTCAAATTAAAAGGATATTGCCGTCAAGTGAAAATAAAATTATTTAAATTAGATTTAAATTTGAGTCTATTAATGTATGTTACACAACAAATCATTTGTTTTTGTTTTTTCAATGTATGTTTGTGGATGCATTATGGTCAGATGTTTATGACAGTCTTTACTCAAAGATTCCACACCTCAGGATCTTTAATGTAAATTACATCATTTACACACACACATATATATATATATATATATATATATATATATATATATATATATATATATATATATATATATATATATATATATATATATAAGTGAAAATACTAGTGTTTTCTTTCCTATCTTCATAGCAGGGTTATTTTATATTGAAGAATAGCCTTGTTTATAATGGAACAAATAAAATATCTTATGTTCTTTTTTCCAGACCTGCTGTGAGTGTTCCAATATAGGGTTAACTTCCCCATCCATAATAAATTGTAAAGATTTCTGAGATAGAGCATCAATAACACTGAATGGGAAAGTCAGAGTTTTCTCTATTTTCATCCAGCTTATACCCTCTACATTACCATAGTTTTACTTTTTTTTTTTTTTTACAGTTAAGTGTAAATCTTATTTTTAGGCCATGACTATACAATGTTAAGCTGTTAAGTTGAGCTGTATGTGAAATGACTGAACCTGAACTAGGTGGGTTGTATTTAAAAATAGCCATAAAGGTCATTCAGCTTCCTCGCGGGCGTCGCGGCTATTGCATTTGCTCATGAATTAAGGCATATAGCGTACTATAAGATCAATTTGTATATTCTGGTTATATTTGCATCACACATTTATCTTTTATTTCGTTTCTACTCTTTTAATAGTCTACTTTGTCACTTCCACTCTTGAATTATCATTAGCTTGCTAAAAAAGAACATCAATAAGTAATACTTGCTGGCAGCTATAGCTCTCTGCAACTCTCACATGATCGCCCGCTGAAGCTAAGCAGGTCTGCGCCTGGTCAGTACCTGGATAGGAGACCACATGGGAAAGCTAGGTTGCAGCTGGAAGTAGGGTTAGTGAAGCCAGCAGTGGGCGCTCAACCTGCTCTGTGTGGGTTCTAATGCCCCAGTATAGTGACGGGGACTCTAAACTGCTCAGTGAGCGCTGTCTTTCGGATGAGACTTTAAACTGAGGTCCTGACTCTCTGTGGTCGTTAAAAATCCCAGGATGTCCTTTGAAAAGAGTTGGGGTTTCACCCTGGCATCCTGGCCAAATCTGCCCACTGGCCTCTCTCTCCATCATGGCCTCCTAACCCTCCCCATATCATAATTGGCTTTAGCACTTAGACTGTCTTCTCTCCACCAATCAGCTGGTGTGGGGTCTGGCGTAAGGAATTATCATTATGCTTTAAAACATAAAAGCACATTGTTGCTTCGTCCACCACTGGCCTTTTGGATAACTAAGTGCCCCAAATAAAATGTCCTGCAGTTTTGAATTGCATCTGTAAAATGTATAGCCTGTATTGTATTGCACAGCCCAATCATAGAGGACTCACAACATTAAAAATATATAGGTTCAGCCGTCTAGAAAAGTGTCATCATGTTACATATGAGCAAGGAATTCAGTGTCTTGCTTAAAAGCTGTTTTTTTTTCTTCCTAGTGTCTCAACATGCTGCCAAACACTGCTAGCACTGCTCTAGCTCACTGCACTCCACTATTCGTAATGGTCCAATTACATTAGATAGACAGCTTTAGTAAAAGCTCTCTCAGAGGTTGCTGAGTTCACAGAATGAAGTCTTTTCAGTCCAGCAAATTATTTGTGAGTCATTTGTCATTTCTGAGTATTCTGGGTCTTTTAATCTCTGCTCATTTTCTACGCTCACAGCTTTAAATTACTTCTTTAAAGGTTTATTACATTACAGAACGACTTCTGCTGTTGTGTAAATGTTCACCATTCTGAATTTCTTAATATAAACATTATACAAAACCGTCAGTAATTTTGACTCAAATTTTGATATTAAATAGTTCTCCCATATTATGAACTTTGAATCTGATCACATTTATAGCCTAACAAGGTACATCAGACCCAAGACTAATGCAAAATGTGTGATTTAGATCAAATGTGAAACTATAACATGACTAAATTCATGTTTACTCTGAGTTTACTGATCATAATGGTCTGCAGGTGCTTGATGGTAACAGTTTTAGACTTGAACAACCTTCATGTCGACAGATGGGGGAGCTAGTTAACCAGAAGAGGTTGGCTGACTGATGCCAGACCAGATGAACTAACAGCACTACATAGTTGAAGTCAGAATTATTAGCCCCCCTGAATTATTTGCCCCTCTGTTTATTTTTCTTCTTCTTCAATTTCTGTTCAACAGAGAGAAGATTTTTTTTTTTAAACACATTTCTTAACATAATAGTTTTAATAACTCATTTCTAATAACTGATTTAATTTATCTTCGCCATGATGACAGTAAATAATATTTCACTAGATATTTTTCAAGACACTTCTATACAGCTTAAAGTGACATTTAAATGCTTAACTAGGTTAATTAGGTATATATATATTTGTTTTAAAGGCTAAAAGTCTTATTTTGGTGGTACATTAAGAGAGGTCATTCTGCTATTTGGGACACATGGAAATAATTATTGTGGGAGGGAAACATGCTTTAGTATGCTGTATTGTGACTTAGTAGATTACAATTCATGTGATGTGGTGAAGTTCAATTTTGGTCATTTAATCTAAGGTGTAGTTCTTGCCATTAACAAATCATTACCTATAACTTTTAATTCAAACTCCAATTTAGCCAATTTAAGGGAGTAGTTAAGTTTATGTTTTGGTATTGGGATGTAGAATATAATCGTGCACAATATGCAGTTTTTAAGTATAAATAAACAACTTGTATCTTAATAATAGGCTTGTATTATGCCACCAGTTAATAGTGAGACTTGATACTTAAACTGGTGTTACCAACATTTTTTAGCAGCCATTACTATGGTCTATTATATTATATTATATTATATTATATTATATTATATTATATTATATTATATTATATTATATTATATTATATTATATTATATTAATTTTATTATATTATATTATATTATATTAATTTTATTATATTATATTATATTATATTATATTATATTTTATTATATTATATTATATTACATTACATTACATTACATTACATAACATTACATTACATTATATTATATTATATTATATTATATTATATTATATTATATTATATTATTTTATTTTTATTTTTATTATATTATATTATATTATATTATATTATATTAATTTTATTATATTATATTATATTATATTATATTATATTAATTTTATTATATTATATTATATTATATTATATTATATTATATTATATTATATTATATTTTATTATATTATATTATATTACATTACATTACATTACATTACATAACATTACATTATATTATATTATATTATATTATATTTTATTATATTATATTATATTACATTACATTACATTACATTACATAACATTACATTACATTATATTATATTATATTATATTATATTATATTATATTATATCATATTATATTATATTATATTATATTAATTTTATTATATGATATTATATTATATTATATTATATTATATTATATTAATTTTATTATATTATATTATATTATATTATATTATATTATATTTTATTATATTATATTATATTACATTACATTACATTACATTACATAACATTACATTACATTATATTATATTATATTATATTATATTATATTATATTATATTATATTATATTATTTTATTTTTATTTTTATTATATTATATTATATTATATTATATTATATTATATTATATTATATTATATTACATTACATTACATTATATTATATTATATAATATTATTTTATTTTTATTTTTATTATATTATATTATATTATATTATATTATATTATTTTATTTTATTTTTATTTTTATTATATTATATTATATTATATTATATTATATTATATTATATTATATTATATTATTTTATTTTTATTTTTATTATATTATATTATATTATATTATATTATATTATATTATATTATATTATATTATATTATATTATATTATATTATATTATATTATATTACATTACATTATATTATATTATATAATATTATTTTATTTTTATTTTTATTATATTATATTATATTATATTATATTATATTATATTATATTATATTATATTATATTATATTATATTATATTATATTATATTATATTATATGTCGCCTCACAGCAAGAAGATCGCTGGTTTGAGCCTCGGCTGGCTCAGTTGGCATTTCTGTTTGGAGTTTGCATGTTCTCCCTGCGTTTGTGTGGGTTTTCTCCAGATGCTCCAGTATCCCCCACAGTCCAAGGACATGTGGTACAGGTAAATTAGTAAGGCTAAATTGTCCGTATAGTGTTTGAGTGGGAATGTGGATGTTTCCCAGGGATGGGTTGTGGCTGATAGGGCATCCGCGGCGTAAAAAAACGTTCTGGATAAGTTGGTGGTTCATTCCGCTGTGGCGACCCCAGATTAATAAGGGGACTATGCTGAAAAGAAAATGGATGAATTTATTCATTCATTCATTCATTTTCTTGTCGGCTTAGTCCCTTTATTAATCCGGGGTCGCCACAGCGGAATGAACTGCCAATTTATCCAGGAAGTTTTTACGCAGCAGATGCCCTTCCAGCCGCAACCCATCTCTGGGAAACATCCACACGCACATTAACACACACACTCATACACTACAGACAATTTAGCCTACCTACCCAATTCACCTGTACCGCATGTCTTTGGACCGTGGGGGAAACCGGAGCACCCGGAGGAAACCCACGCGAATGCAGGGAGAACATGCAAAAAATGAGGTTCGAACCAGCGAACTTCTTGCTGTGTGGCTACAGCACTACCTACTGCACCACTGCCTCACCTGAATTATATTATATTATATTATATTGCTGAAATAAAAGGCTTTTCTGTGTACTTTTGAACACAAATACACATTTAAAGTTAACATGAAATAAAAAAACTAAATATCTTATTTTTATATGTATGTTTGTCATAAATTATTATGCATCTGTCATATTAATTTGTACAAGTTAATTTGCCCTCATAATCTTTAATCAAATACCATAACCTTCCTTCCCTCCTCGAAGAGACTTTTCTTCGCTTCTTGACACATGGAACACCTTTAAGGCAGGGCTAATTCAGTCTCCCAAAAATCCAATCAGTTCCCAAAGAATAAATTGAAGCACCATATGCATTTTTTGTCTCATTTCAGAAACCAATCAATTTAGGGGGGGAAAAGGGACATACTTAACTTCATTTACATTGAATCAAGGACACCTTAAAATAAAGTGTAACCAAATATTAGCATTGTTTATTCTAATAGTTTGTATAGTCAGCATTTTTATGTATATATTTGTATAATTTTATTTATTATATGTTTTTTTTTATATAATTTAAGAGGCATCATAACCACCTGGTCGACGTTTTATCCATAGGCTATCATAATTATTTTAATTGCTTATTACTATTTATCAGAGTTGTGTCAGTATATTATTCAATGCAAGCATGTGCCAAAAAAAATTTATTTTCAAGGAGTGCTCCCGAAGCACATCTAAATATTCGACTATAATTATGACAGTAGCACATAAATTGATATCATAATAAAGTTAATTCATTAAATCTGTACTACATTGCAATTGTATTCATACAAATGTGTGATTCCAAACGTATTTAAACATGACAGATAGCCATGTTGAGTCAGAACTGTGTGGGAGTTCATGTATTGTGAATGACGACCACTCAACAGTGAGGATAACTGTAGTGGTGAGTTGGGGTCAAGAGACAAGGTCAAAAGTACAGGTCGGGGAAGTGCTGATTCTGGAACGGAAGTCGTGATTGATTTTGTGTACGTCAGAAAAGTAACAGAAAACGTATGTGGAATGTCCAAAGGCCTTCAGTGTTTTTAATGTCATCCATTTTCTTCATAGTAAACATTGTTTATTGATATTTCGCTGTAGTGAAAGAGACATAGCGCATTTAAATCAGAACAAGGGATGTTCACGATGGCATCTGTTTACTAGAGAAATCAGTGGAATTGAACTATATGTGATGAGAACTTTGAATATTATGAATTTACTAGCATCTGGAACATTCTGCTAAAGTGTGGGGAAGAGGGGGTGGTGAATGGGGACAAATACGGTAAAAGAGAGAGGATATTGTATCACTGCCTGTTCTAAAAACTGAACAACTGCTTATGTAACAACCTCTAGGAAAAAAAAAATGGGAAGGGAGCCATTTTCTCATACATTTAAACCAGTTGTTGAGTTTATTTTATCTTTGTAGGTCTTTCTTTTCTATCTGCAAGTCCTTATTTCGAGCTATCTATTTCGTTTTCATCCCTTGCGGATATCCTCTCTCGAAGCGTTGTTCTGTTTTTATAATGATAGTCCGTAACCTTTGGGCTTTCGTCACTTTATTTGGCCTCTTCCTGACTCTTCCTGTAGAAAAGGCAAAGGGCGTAGACGACCTTATGTAATTTCTTTGTGCTGCTTAGTGAAAACAATTAGTGGATACACATAATTATGACTGATGTATTTCAGCAAAATGTGGACCTGAAGTGTGGAATAATATTAAAAGCGTGTTGTTATATGTTTTCAGTAATTGATCTAAAGTTACAGAGAATTAAGTAACTAAAGTTAGAGAGAAATTAACAGAGAATGACACTGTCTTATTTTGAATGATGTATTTATCAGAGAATCACAGAAATAATGTATTATATTTTTATATATTTCAAATTAAGCTGCAGCAATTATTAACCCATTTAAGCCAGAAGTTCATAGTTGTCATTTTCCTTTTATAGTTAATTTTTTTTACATGTCATCCAAGTTTATTTCTTAATGAAATGCAAGCAAACAACCAAATAAAAGATTTCAAGAAAGAAAAAAAGAAATTGATTTATTTCTTGTCACGTGATTTCCCACCCCTAATTTCAGGATACAAAATGGAGGCAAACCCTCCCAATTAAAGGCAATTTTCATGTTAATAAAAATACTTTTATTTACAAAAACATATCAACATAATCACGAAGGTCTCTAGATTCATCCACACAAAACAAACCTTTCCAAGGAACTATAGTTTTGTGTATAGTTTGTCAAATGTTCAAGCAGCAACTATAGCTGTCAGACTGTAAAACCCAAAAAGTTAAGGTAACTCAAACTGTTTGAGGAAACTGATTGCAGCAAACAATTTAAGTTCAAAAACTAATCCTAATGAGTATTGTGAACTTGATTTGAGTAAACCAATAAATTTGAGCACAATGAAACATAATAAATGAAGAGAACTTAAACCAACTAAGTACTGTAAAATCCAATAAGTTAAGGCAACTCAAACCGTTTAAGGAATATATATATATATATATATATATATATATATATATATATATATATATATATATATATATATATATATATATATATATATATATATATATATATATATATATATATGTGTGTGCAGAGAGTTATTACAAATTATAAATTAATTATAAAATAAAAATTATAATTATTGACTTTTTACATTTTGCTTTTTTGACACACAATAGTCTGCTGGGGAAACTAATGAGTTTCAACGCTGTAAGACAAACTGATTATTTCTTTGTATTTTCATGAATAAAACAGATAATTTTGGGGGGTTTATGTCAGTATTTTTTTTTTTAAATAATAAATGTGTTTATGAATATGAATTGAAAGCGGTTGTTTTAAGTTAGGATGCCAAATGTTATATCCTTCTATTCAATCTTACATTGAATGGTGCTTACAACATATTCGCCCATCAGTAACTATAGTTGGTGCATATTCAGATGTGATTTTCTTGAAAAATAAAAAAACTGGAGAAAATAAATGCATTTTCATATAGGACACTATTAACATATGACATATGTTATATGCATGAAACCATTTTTAAAAACCTGGGCACAAATGTGTTAACAATTTTCAACAATAATTCTTAAACACCAAACCAGACTGAAGACTAAAATAACTGCTCAAAATTCATCTTTGTCATCACAGAATTATTATTATTATTATTATTATTATTATTATTATTATTATTATTATTATTATTATTATTATTATTATTATTTTATAATGCATCCAAATATTAAAATATTATTTACAATTGCACAAATATTGTAAACAATGCTGTTGTTTACTGTATTTTTGATCAAATAACTGATTCTTGGAGAGCACAAGCCCAAGTGTATGTTATCTTCAGAGGAAGAAGCTGCTGTATCTGAATGAAGATGGGAAGAAAGACCTATCTGACGCACTCCTGTAACACAGAGAGGAAATCAATTGTGACATCATTGTAGGCTGACATTAATCAAAAGCCCTATGTTCCATCTACGCTTCACCCCTCCACACCATCATTATAAGTAGCAATTAAATTAGTGATGCCCCGCTTGTTTTGAACTGGAAAACTCTCACTTGGATACACTGGCTCTCATTGAGGGTAAGGACAGAGTCGCCCACAGGCTGCCGGGTTTTCTGGGACAATGAGCACTGTGGGTCTGGGACAGGACGGCCTCAGAGGAGACGAGGTGATGTTGGGGGACATAAGGCAATCTCACAATTCCTGTCAAACACAGCAGGTGGATATACTATAGCACTACTAGATTTTACAGCATCAAGAGTTAAACTTCATTTTGACTGAAAAGGATCAAGGCCAGCCATTCTGATTGGCTGTTGCCATATGGTCACACAGTGGAGAGTTGTTGACTATGACAAGAGCAACTCTTGCCCATGTCAAAGTCCTGCTAATTTAAACCCATTCGGTTGATAAAGACAAGGTCACGCTTGTTTAAATTGGCAATTGGAACATAAATAAATGTTCCAATTTTACTCAATGACTTTTTCAGATTTTCAATGACCGTATGAACCCTGTTTAAACAATATCATTATAATCAACCATAATAAATTATTTGCTACACTTTAATGGTCACTTTTTTTGCAGTAGATAGACTATTTTGAACAAAAACAATGATCTCAAGGATCTCCCCACAGCCATATCACCCTGCAGCCCAAGACCGGTTACTCACTGAAGCTAAGCAGGGCTGAGCCTGGTCGGTACCTGGATGGGAGACCACTAGGAAACACTAGGTTGCTGTTGGAAGTGGTGTTAGTGAGGCCGCAAGGGGGCGCTCAACCTGTGGTCTGCGTAAGTCCTAATACATAATAAAGTCCTAATAAGTCCTAATACCCCAGTAAAAGTGAAGGGGACACTACACTGTCAGTGGCCGTATGTTGTGTGGTGGTGTGGAGAGACCCCCCCCCCCTCTCATGATTGTGAAGCGCTTTGGGTGTATGGCCATACACAATAAATGTGCTATATAAATACACATTACATTACTTTACATTAAATTACACTGTATTTCCTGTTTTATTTGTTTAATTTCTGTAGCTTCCGAGAAACCAAAAAGAGCCACAGACTGATCAATAGTGTTATGATAGCTCTTTTAACATTAAGTTATGATTAAATTTCCTCTTGTTTCAGCTATAAAAAAATGTTCATGGGCCGATGACATGACCACATTGAAATTGTCTATACAGACATGTTGACATAAAGGTGATATAGAAAGCTGCATCCCATTTATCTTTAAGCTTTTTAAAGAAGAATTTTTATTCTCTAAAAAGTGTGTAGAAAATATGTAAACCCGTATAAACAGATATACTTGTCCCCTAAGTTTTAGGAACAACAAATAATAACTTGACTTCTAGTTGATCATTTGATATCAGAATAGGCTTATATGAAAGGCAAAGGCCTGCAGGTTATGCTTATTTTACCTAAATAAAATATGATCATGCCTTGATTTTTTAATTTAACTCTAATCACCTTTACTTTTACATTTGCGTGATGGTTTGTTTAATACAGCTGAGTGGTTATAGTTGACGTGCAGCGTTTGGAAGTGCAGCCACGGGTAGGTCTGTATTTTACAGTGAGGCTCCTTTTGCACAGAGTTCGAATCAATGACTGAAAACGGGAAATGCCATTACACTAATCTTTTTTTATCTAAAACATATTTAATAATGAAATCAAATAATTATAGTACAATAATTAAGTTAATTTGAAGTAAATCTCGCAGCCCACCTGCAGGATTGCTGAGGCCCACTAGTTGAGAATCACTGACTTAGACAACAATTAAAAAAACGAGCAATTTAAAAAACGACCTGTACGTTTACCTTCTACCACGTGTTGGGGATACGGGGGTCTTGTGAAATTTTACCTCACGTTATCAAAAAGTTTCACATTTGCAAGTACATTTGTTCACTGCATAGAGCCCTGAAAAAAGTACAAAGGTACAAAATAAATATGTTATTTTAGCAGTTCTTTCTCTGGCATATTTGATCATCCAACAGTGTGTTCTGAACACTGCCGAAATAGGCAGATGGTGGAATAAGTGGAACTAAGTACAGTGGTCTATATAAATCCAACCCATTATACTGCATTACAAATGAGCACAGGGAATTCACCGTCTTGCTTAAGCTAATTATCATTGTCCCAACATGCTGGCAATCACCTAAAACGTCGCTCCAACTGACTGCACTATTTGTAATGGTCCAATTACAACAAGACAGACAGCTTAGAAAAAGCTCCGTCCCATAGCGAAAAGGTTGTTGAGTTCACAAAAATGAAGCATTTTGAGTTCAGCGAATTTAGAGAACTTTTTGTGTGTCATTTGATATTTTTGAATATTTTAAGGTATTCTTAACTTCACAATTGCAAAATTAAGTTTTGAGATTGGTTTCCTGACAAACACCCACTCCAAATTCAAACTGTATTACGATTACTTATTATTGCATTCAAAACAACATACATATGTGTTCTGTTTATATTTATTATGTGTCTATAAATGCACACATTATATTTGTTTATATTTCATTCATTCATTCATTTTCTTGTCGGCTTAGTCCCTTTATTAATCTGGGGTCGCCACAGCGGAATGAATCGCCAACTTATCCAGCAAGTATTTATGCACCGAATGCCCTTCCAGTCGCAACCTATCTCTGGGAAACACTCATACAGTAAGGTCAATTTAGCCTACCCAATTCACCTGTACCGCATGTTTTTGGACTGTAGGGGAAACCGGAGCACCCGAAGGAAACCCATGCAAATGCAGGGAGAACATGCAAACTCCACACAGAAACGCCAACTGAGCCGAGGCTCAAACCATCGACCCAGCGACCTTCTTGCTGTGAGGCGACAGCTCTACCTACTGCGCCACTGCTTCGCCTTGTTTATTTTTATGTAACAGAAATTATATTAAAATAAATATTTTTGGTTTTGTATAGTTTTTTCATTATTTATATAGTATACAGTTAACAAATATACCGTGTACCAACATAAAATATGCAAAACAATATTTTATTTTAATGTGAATAATTGTTAATTGTTTGACAGCTAATAACAATATTCGTATTATACTATGCAATTGTACTCAATCAAACAATAAAGCAATTTTTAATCAATTACAACCAAAATTCTGAAAAAGTTTGGGATTGTTTTTGTAAAACGCAATAAAGTCAAGAATTGTTTTTTCAATAGAATCAAAAATTACAATGGGATATTCAGTAGCACATCATTTCTGTGTTACAAATCCTTTTTTTCATTGGTCTTAATATGAATATTCTAAAAATGAATATTCTGATTTTCCGAGATTGTAAATGTTGTATTCATTAGCTGTAAGCTATAATCAACACAATTAAAAGAAAAAAACACTCGTAATAAATTAGTTTGTGTGTTGTGAATCTATAAATGATTATATGATTAATTACACTTTAATTCCTAGATGTGTTTTCATGTGTTTAAATACATCCAACCCATTATAACTTTATATAATAACTTTATAATAACTTTAAATACATCTCTGCCTATTGTTAAGTATGATGATAATTTAGCCTATATTTCTAACTAAGGGGATTTTTTTTTTTTCGGTGGATTAAAACCTTCTACCAAAAAGTGGCCTACGTTACATTAGCATGTACATTTAAACCCAAGCCCAATTCTATTTTTGTATTTTTGGGCAGCCCTTTGTCACCAATTCTGTTATGAACTGAACTTTTCAATAGTATCTGGATGCAGCCTTTATGATACAAGCTAAGACTGCATCACTCAGC
The DNA here is from genome assembly GCF_052040795.2 of Danio rerio. Taxonomy (NCBI): domain Eukaryota; kingdom Metazoa; phylum Chordata; class Actinopteri; order Cypriniformes; family Danionidae; genus Danio; species Danio rerio. Next base: position 8,765,276 of record NC_141033.1, read on the forward strand.
GATGCAATGTCAGACACAATGCACTCAAATGATGCTAGTGTAGTCACTGTGACGAGTAGGGTTAGGGGTGGGGTTTGGTGAGCTCATTAAAAAGCATTGGATGCAGCCCATTTTGCACTGCACCAGGGGCCTCATGTACGAAGACTTGCGTGGAAATCTTACTAAAACATTGCGTACGCACAAAGCTGTAAATGTGCGTACGCAGAAAAAAATTCAGATGTATGAAACACTGCGTACGCCGAATCTCACGCATATTCTTTTGTACATCTGAATGAACGTGAAACTGAGCGCAACATGCAGGAGCACAAAACCCCTCCCTGCCTCCTCCCTCGTATGAATATGCTAATGACTATGCTAATGGAAAAACCCAACGAAAAAGCAATGGCAAAATCAAGCAAAAAGAGAAACTTTGAACAGAATGTGAATTGGAGGTGCTGCTTTCGGAGGTAGACCGGAGAAAAGCGGTGTTATTTGCAAGTTTGTTGTCCGGAATTAACAACAAAAGAAAAAAAATAGAGTGGGAGAGTTTAGCTGATGCGGTTAATACAGTTGGGTCTGAACATCGCACTGAATGCATTAAAAAAAGAAATAGTCTGGTTTATATCTGTAAAATGTTGAAGGGCACTTAACAGTCTCAGTGGCGCTACTCGTAAGACGCATGTGATCATAAATTGATACGTTCGAGCATGAACTCGGCTCGAATCCAGCGTCTGATGAACTGTTTTTTCCCCCGCTACATATCAGATTTTGCCCACTATTTATCATGAGAAAGACAAGTAAGAATCATCAATAAGTTCATATCAATAAGCATCATATTTTATTTGCACATTTATTGAATGGAAATGTTTCTGATTCACGCATGCAAATTCATCTTCAGATAGTGTCTTTATAGCAATGTGCGTGTAGTAGATCGCTCAGATTACATGGGAAAACAGGCGACTGCTGCAAATTGTGCTTTAATGTTTAGCTGGTCAAATGTATGGTATGGAAACCTTATATACCTGCTGAACCCGTCTCATACAGCTGCCATTGCAAGGCTCAGACACTGTGTAGAGAGGAATTTAACACAACTGCCTCTAGGAGTCGCCAATGGAAATAAAACAGACACGCATAAAAAATGTGCGTACGCCAGCCAGAAAGCTGCCGTGAAGCTGCGCACATTCCCACGTTCAGTTCATTGTTAGTAAATCCAAACGTGAGCGATTCTAAACGTGAAACCTGGCGTACGCAAAGTTTTTGTGCGTACGCAGCGTTGATACATGAGGCCCCAGGTCTGCAGCCAGTCCCCTCTCGAACTTTTATGAACAGAATTTTTAAAGCACAGTCTTGGGCTGTAGGGGGTTCAGTTCAGCAACCACAAGATTTCATCTCTGTTATTCGCACACAGTTTTGTTCTGTTCAAAATCGATTTTGTTTTGTTCTGTCTACCATGGACCTTAGCATGCAATGGGGCAGTTTGCTGCCTAGTATGACACATTTGGGATGGAAATCAGCACCTCCAAGTCCGAGGCTATGGTGCTCCACCAAAAAAAGGTCGTTTGCCATCTCCACGTTGGAGTAAAGTCCTTATCCCAGGTGGAGTTCAAGTATCTTGGGGTTTTGTTCATGAGTGAGGGAAGGATGGAACGGGAGATTGACAGGTGGATTGGTGCAGCAGCAGCAGTAAGGCGGTCGATGCATTGGTCTGTTGTGTAAAGAGGGAGCTAATTCGAAAGGCAAAACTCTTGATGTACCGGTCAATCTACGTTCCTACTCTCACCTATGGTCATGAGGTTTTGGTCATGACCAAAAAAACAAGATCCCGAATTCAAGCAGCCGAAATGAGTTTCCTTCGCAGGGTGGCAGTGTGCACCATTATAGGTGAGCAGCTCTGTCATCTGGGAGGAGCTCCGTGTAGAGCCGCTGCTCCTCCACATCAAGAAAAGTCAGCTGATGTTGCTCGGCCATCTGTTTCGGATGCCTCTTGGACGCCTACCTAGGGAGGTGTTTCAGGCGTTTTCCACCGAGAGAAGGCCTGGGGGAAGACCCAGGACAGGCTGGAGGGACTATGTCTCTCGGCTAGGAACGCCTCAGCATCCCCCCCGGAGGAGCTTGAGAAAGTGTCTGGGGAGAGGGAAGTCTGGGGATCTCTCCCAAGACTGCTGCCCCCACGACCAGCCCCAGAAAAGCGGACAAACATGAGATGAGATCAATGCACTATATGACTCCTTTAAAAGAAAGTTGCATCAGTCATGAATCAGTAAACTACCTCAAGTTGATTTTTAGTAAATAACAGTGTAGTGTGGTCTGCTGATCTGTTAAGATGCTCATTTATGATGTAGTTTTATTCAGTTGCAAAAAAAATAAACAAGAAAATGGGTTGTTTTTGAAAATTAATGTTGTGTTCCACAGAAAGACAGTAATTCATGCAGTATATGTATGTATGTTTATGTGCATTTATATATGATATGTGTACTATGATAGAATATACAGTGGGGGAAGCAGTGGCAGCTTAAAGACGCCTCTCATATGGAGAATGAAGTCACGCATTGCTCAGGTGTGATTTTTGTCACAGACTTCAACAGAGTGTACAAATCTTGATGGTTCTGTGGGTTTCGTCTACCAAATCTTTTCTTTATTTTGTATTTTCTATTGGATCTATGTCAGGTGATTGGCTGGGCCATTCCACAGCTTGATTTTATTTCCTGAAACCATTTTCAGAGTTTCTTTGGCTGTGTTTTGGATCATTGTCTTTCTGAAATGTCCACCCTGGTTTCCCTAATGTTGATGTTGGACTGAAGCAGCTAATATTAATTTACAATGATGAAAGGCAGAGAGGTGAAGCAGTGGCGCAGTAGGTAGTGCTGTCGCCTCACAGCAAGAAGGTCGCGGGTTCGAACTTCGGCTCAGTTGGCGTTTCTGTGTGGAGTTTGCATGTTCTCCCTGCCTTCGCGTGGGTTTCCTCTGGGTGCTCTGGTTTCCCCCACAGTCCAAAGACACGCGGTACAGGTGAATCAGGTAGGCTAAATTGTCCGTAGTGTGTGTGTGTGTGTGAATGTGTATGTTTCCCAGAGATGGGTTGCGGCTGGAAGGGCATCCGCTGCGTAAAAACTTGCTGGATAAGTTGGCGGTTCATTCCGCTGTGGCGACCCCGGATTAATAAAGGGACTAAGCCGACTAGAAAATGAATGAATGAAAGGCAGAGGATTGCTGAAGAGCTACTTAGAGATTTCAGCTGCTGTCTGGGCTTTCACTGCCTTTTTACACCTCCCTTTCTTCATGGGTTCAATACTTTTTTCTTGTGTCATTTCATTTTATTACACAATTTAATTTGTAAACTAATTAGATTCGGTTTGTTTTCTTTTCAAATATGTAATTCTTTATAACTTTATTTTTATTTGAGATGAACGCACACGCACACGCACACGCACATTTAAAAAAATAAATAAAAATAAAAACTAAAAACCCCACCCCATCCTCTTCCAGCAGTCCGCTCATCTGAGACCTACAACACAAACACTGTACATTGAGGATATTTATAATAAGTTTCAAATATAGATGTAAATAAAAAAAGACTTAATGTCAAAAACTCCACAATAAGTTCAGACTTCCTCATCTGATGTGGAGAGACCAGCTTGCTGAGCAAAGCCTTTAGGAGGTGAATCTCAAGTCTGGCCTTGGTTTGCTGCAGTTTGGTCAGAGTCAGTTGTTCCTCTACCAGATGAAGCTGTGCTTCTGCTCTTTCAGTATCTTTTTGCAATTGTTGAAAGAGATTTCAAAAATCAGTGATTGCCATTCTTTGCATTTTCTTTTTGGTTATTCTGTAATTGCATGCATCACTAATAAATATTCTAAAAACAAAAATATTTTCCATTGTGATGAATATATATATATATATATATATATATATATATATATATATATATATATATATATATATATATATATATATATATATATATATATATATATATATATATATACAGTATATATCAATTATTGACAGAATAAAATGTATTGTTTTTGGTCAATTTTGACAGCTGTTTGGGGGACTGTTTTATGAGGCCAAGCTATTTCTTCTTTGCTGAAGGCCTATACTGAAACGCTGAATACGTTAAAGCCAATAATCACTATAGCCTGACAGATGAACAAATAAAATTAAAACTTTATGAATAAATAGTCTATCTCGTAAGATCCAAAAATACAATTATTTAATACATTTTTTTAAGTTTTCATTAAATTTTGGGCATGGAATCCACACTAAATCCACCCTTCTGATGAGATCAGTTTAATCCATGTTTTTTGGATCAAAGTGATCCAAATCCTACAAAAAAGGTCTGAAAAACCCAAAGTAAAGATTTGATCCGGATCAAAACCAAGATTAGATTACGTGATCTAATCCGATTAGGTAATCCGTTTTTTCTTTTGAAAAACCCATTTTCAAGATTTGATCCAATCCCTTATCCAAAATCCTAGTGGATTACTTTTGAAAAACCGGGCCCTGGTGAAAATTTAAGTGAAGATTTAAGTCAACAGCAGCTTCATAAATATGTTTTCTGAGAAAAATGGTGACATGTTGAACACATTTCCATTACATATATTGTGATATCTGATATATGTGATATGTTTACCTTCTACAATTATGTAGATTTATTTATTCATTTTCTTGTCGGCTTAGTCCCTTTATTAATCCGAGGTCGCCACAGCGGAATGAACCGCCAACAAGTTTTTACGCAGCGGATGCCCTTCCAGAAGCAATCCAACTCTGGAAAACATCCACACACACATACACACATTCATACACTACGGACAATTTAGCCTACCCAATTCACCTGTACCGCATGTATTTAGACCGTGGAGGAAACCGGACCACCCGGAGGAAACCCATGCAAACTCAGGGAGCACATGCAAACTCCACACAGAAACGCCAACTGAGCCGAGGCTCAGTAACTGGAAATGTGTGTGCAGTTGGGAGTGTGCATGTGGAAATCTTCATTATTTTTAAAAGGCTTATTTCTCAGCCAATTGTGCAATACTACTGGTAGCCGCTGTTTTGGACTGTTAAAGAAAGAGGAAGTCCCATGGCCTGATTTGGCAGACCCTCCTATTTTCCTGCACTTTGTTTTCTTGTACACTAGAAGGATCAGAAATCTCTGTATCAACTGATCCAAAAATGAAATCTTTGTAGTTGGGGAAAGAGTGGAAGTCTGGCTTTCGTAAGGAGTCTGGTCCTGTGTCCATGGGAAGGAAGAGACACACAAAGCCTCAAGGAGGGGATTGTTATGGTTGAGATGCTTGCGTTTGCCCCTGACGAGGGTGAAGTTTGGGCTTGCGTTGGACCTCTAAACAGTGGCACTGCTGAAAAACATGAGCCTGGGGGAAAATGCAAGAGGAAGATTATAGTTTCTCTACGCTAAATTGCTTATTTTCTATAATTTAATCCAATGTTTTTCCTTTTCAATTACTCCCAGTATAAACACTGATTAAGCATGGCTTTATTTTATTATCAAGTGTTTGTGTCTTATTGAAGCCAATGTCCAAGAGCTTCAGCTGCTTTACCAAAAGCCTGACATGCACAATTTGTTTCAAAACTGCATCAAACTATATGTTTACAATGTGTGTCTTTTAATATTTACTGTTCCAAAGTAATACCAGAAGTATGTGTACCTTAAAGTATGTACCATTGTGGTAACAAAGATCACAGAGTATGTCAGAGAACTAGCGAATTACTACAGATTACATCGCCTAACATAGTATTGACAATGTATTTCCTAAAAATAGTGGTCAAAGGTTTGCAGTATTTTTTATGTAATGCTTTATTCATTAATCATGTTTTTTATGCACAAAATGGTTGTTTTTTTTTTTTTTTATATATAATTTTTTTTGATTATTAAAATTAAATCAAGGGCTGCACGGTGGCGCAGTGGGTAGCACAATTGCCTCACATCAAGAAGATTGCTGGTTCGAGCCCCGGCTGGGTCAGTTGGTAATTCTGTGTAGAGTTTGCATGTTCTCCCCATGTTCGTGCGGGTTTCCTCCGGGTGCTCCGGTTTCCCTGACAAGTCCAAAGACATGCGGTACAGGTGGATTGGGTTAGCTGAAAAAATTGTTTGTGTGTAAATGAGTGTGTATGGATGTTTACCAGTGATGGGTTGTAGCTGGAAGGGCATCCGCTGTGTAAAGTATGTGCTGGATGAGTTGGCGGTTCATTCCGCTGTGGCGACCCCTGATTAAAAAAGGGACAAAACTGAAAAGAAAATCAATGAAAACAAAATCACAATTTAAAATAAATGTTTTCAATTTTATTACATTTTAATCAATTTTAATCAATTAATAAATGTTTAGGATGTTTTAATGTTTATGTTGGCCAAATACCCATAGATTTGAAATAACTTACATGTTAATGATCAAAAGACAATAATGAAACAGAAGTCCTACACTGTAAAAAAATCATATGATCAATTATTTTTGACAGCATATGTTTTGGGTCATTGTAACTTATTAAACTAAGTTAAGCATGTTCTAACTTAATTTTATGAGTTACGCAAGCTGTTTTATGAAGTTCATTTATAAACTAATTTCGAGAGGATCACATGCTTGTGATTGTTTGTGGCTGGTTCCGCATTATTCAATTTATGATTGGTCAATCAGAAGATCTTGAGCCACTATAAATACGCTAAGTGACAGTCATTTTAATTTGAAGAATCCCCCCTTTAGCCCCTACTCCTCCTCCTTTCCGGTGGCCCAGTGGTTAGCACTGTTGCCTCACACCAATAACGCCACTGGTTCTAGTCCTTACCAAACCAGTCGACGTTTCTGTGAGGAGTTTACACATTCTCCCCGTGCTCACTTGGGTTTCCCCTGGTTTAAGCTATAGTCAACAGAGCAATTCATCATTATATAATAACTAACCTAATAATCCTAACGTGCCTTGTTAATCTAATTAACCTAGTTAAGCCTTTAAACCGGGGGGCTAATAATTCTGACTTCAACTGTAGCCATTTATTTTCTTTTAACAGTAATATAAAGTGCCACAACATGTAAATGTTTGACACTTGTTTTGAAATCTTAGAAAAATGAACAAGCACTGTTTAGAATCGGGCAGCCTTCAGCACGTGCGTCATGGATCAATGGACATAAAGGCAGGAGTTGTTAATGGTTTGCCATAATAAGAGTTTCAGGTTGACTTGTTTCTGACACACTTTGTGTTTGCTAATAAAACGCCTCAGACAGTATCTGTCCACAGACGGGAAGCTGTGTGCATCAACCCCCATTTGTCTGTGGAAGATGGAGAGCGAGGAAGGGATGTGCGTCATATTCCAAACAGAAATAACAAGGACAATAACAAATAATGGCTAGGGGAACATCTCAGTGCAGAAGTAACTCCACGGGAGGAGGACATTTTGGCATGTTTGAGAAGTTGTGGGTTAGTCAGGGACACCGATTGGTTTGGCGCTGGTCTTTAGACCCATTTTGGCATACTGTAATGGTTGACAGGATCATTACTGACAGCAGCTGTTACAAAACTTGTGCATTTTTTCCATTTTAATCTGCGCTCTAACTGTCTGTGGCCTCCACGATGCCCTTTGGCATCAAAAAGGCTTCTTTGTGGTAGTGACGATGTCGTAGGACAATGTTTGGTAATGGAAAGTTTAATTAGCATGTCTGAACTGGCAAAGCTGTTAGGACATTTTCCTGCATGGCTTGTGGGGACATTGAGGGGGGGTTGTCCGTCGCCCCCCTGATTCCAGGAGTTACGTAGTTTGCCTAGTTGCCCGAAGCAATTTGAAGCACATTATATTCGTCCATTCAGCACATTAGTGAAATGTGTCTGTCATCCTCTATCAGTTACTTTAATAGAGGTATGTTTCTGAGAAGAGTGGAGGAGTGTCCTTCTGCCATTATTTCAGAAATCAAGAGCCTTGACATACCATTGAGATGACAGAAATAACATACTGGAGCTTTGCTGTATATGTTCTAGAATAGCTGAGCTTCAGTTTAAGGCTGAAGGCCGCTTATTAAATTGATTGAAAAGTATTATACAGAAATTAAACATCAACATGCACAGTTAAAGTCAGAATTATTAGCCCTCCTGAATTATTAGCCCCCTAAATTATTAGCCTCCCTGTTTAATTTTGTCCCCATTTTCTGTTTAACGAAGAGATTTTCTCAACAAATTTCTAAACATAGTTTTAATAATTCATTTCGAATAACTGATTTATTTTATCTTTGCCACGATGACAGACAGTAAATAATATTTGACTATATATTTTTCAAGACACTTCTATACAGCTTAAAGTGGCATTTAATGGCTAAACTAGGTTAATTTGGTTGAGGTAATTAGGCAAGTTGTTGTATAACTATTGTTTGCAGACTATTGAAATAAAATTGAGCTTAAAGGGGCTAATAATTTTGACCTTAAAATGTTTAAAATTAAAATAAAAATTGCTTTTATTCATGCCGAAATAAAACAAATAAGACTTTCTCTAGAACAGGGGTGGCCAATCCTGTTCCTGGAGATCTACCTTCCTGCAGATTTCAGTTGTTACCCTTATCAAACACACCTGTCTGTAATTATCAAGTGGATTTCAGGTCCTAATTAATTGGTTCAGGTGGGTTTGATCAGGGTAGGAGCTAAACTGTACAGGAAGGTAGATCTCCAGGAACAGGATTGAGCACCCCTGCCCTAGAAGAAAAAATATGATCAGACATACTGTGAAGATTTCCTTCCTCTGAAAAAAATTATTTGGCAAATATAAAAAAAAATTCAAAGGGGCCTAATATTTCTGACTTCAACTGTATACATTTTGTATACATGTACACAAAAAGGAAAAACAAAACAACATGCATATACAGTAGGGAAAATCTTTTTTTTCTTGAGAGAAATAACCCTAACCCTAACCCTAACCCTAATCCTAACCAGAAACGGATCTGTTGAATTGAATTGGAATTGAACCAGATTCTTGTAAAAACCCAAACAAAACAAACCTAAAAATAAAACAAAACAACATTTTTAATGGAGAAAATGCTGAACTACTGAAATGTATTTAATATTTTATATCAAAAGCTTTTTTGGTGATGGTAGCTTGAGGACAGTTCTCATTTAAAGAAGTCACATGCGTGATTTTTCACAGACTTCAACAGAGTGTGAATCTTGATTCTCGTCTATCAAATCTTTTCTTTATTTTGTATTGTCTATTGGATTCAAATTCAGGTGATTGGCTGGGCCATTCCACAGCTTGATTTTCTTTCTCTGAAAGCATTTGACCGTTTCATTGGCTGTGTTTTGGATCATTGTCTCGCCGAAATGTCTATCTGGTTTCATTTTCATCATTCTGTTAATGTAGAAGTTGGACTGGAGCAGCTAATATTAATTTACAGTGACGAAGTGCAGAGTGTTGCTGAATAACGACGGAGAGATTTCACTGCCTTTTTACACCTTCCTTTCTTCATGTGTTCAATACTTTTATTTTTGCATTGATATTTAGTATTTCTTGTTTAAATGCACTTTGAAAAACAGCTTTGTTGTTTTTAATTATTTTCTTTATTCTCTATTTCCACCTGGGGATACTCATCCCGAGGCCCCTATAGATTGTGCTGTGCCGTTAATGTTTTTCCAAGACTTGTGAAGAGATGATGCCAAGGTATCTATAATCCTGGACCAGGCCGTATCCTAAGCAGATGTTGTGGCGGTCAAGGAGGAGTGGAGAGCATCAGACTGATTCCTGAAAGACTCTGTGACAGACGACTCTTCACATTGATCCCGTGGGCCAGCCTGAACACCCGTCAGTGACCTACTCACACCTACAGCTTCTCCACGATAAACATCCAGCTTTCTCGGCACCTAGACTGCAGCTCTGCACAAGAAGTTTGGCCAGATAAGAGATGGTCATGCCCAACTGAGCCAGGTACTCTCAAGATTTTTTCCTTCACTTTTGTCAATTGGTAAAGTTTGTTCCTCGCCATTGTCGCCACTGGCTTGCTTGGTTTGGGACTTATGGAGCTGCGCATTGATGGATTTGCTCTTCAGTTTGGACTTTCAGGAATGAAATTTAAACCACACTTAACTGAAGTACAACTCTGAAAACTGAACTGACACTGTTTCAATTTACTACAACTTCTATGTTAAGCTGATTTGACACAATCTACATTGTAAAAGCGCTATAGAAATAAACACGAAGTCAATTGAGTAATCTTGTTTTTCATTTTGACATGAGGCAAATTTACTTACCTCATTGGCAGAATATTTAGCTTATTTTAAAGAAAAACTCACTTAATTTTGACATATAATTTCCTAAAATAAGACAATATGTTTCAATTATCTAGAACAGGGGTCACCAATCTTATTCCTGGAGGTCCTTCACCCTGCAGGGTTTAGCTCCAACTTGCCTCAGCACACCTGCCTGGGTGTTTCAAGCATACCTAGTAAGACTTTGATTAGCTTGTTCAGGTGTGTTTGATTAAAGTTGGAGCTAAAATCTGCAGGACACCAGACCTCCAGGAACAAGTTTGGTGACCCCTGGTCTAGAAAATGCTTCTTGTTTTAATTTTTTTTAGATAATTGAACTGGAAACAAGACAAAAAACATTTAAAGCAGAAAAATTCATGGAACAGAGAATCAAAAGAGCTCAAATAAATACAATGAAGAGCAAAAGAAGATTGATATGCTTTAATAAGATATCAGTGCAGAGATACAACTTACTGGGTAAAATTTACCATACAGTAATGTCAACAATAATCATAATAACAGTATCATTATAATGTCAATATACATTTAACATATTAAAATATGTACGTACTTACTTTATTATATAGGAAACTGTCTATTTTATGTATCAGCATCCTAATGTTGTCTTTAAAGTTGAAGAAAAAAACTAAACCAATTGGGTGCATGAAGGGCGGTATCATTTGAAAACAATGCTGGTGGGTTTAGGGGGTCTCGGTCAGGTGAATGACCTTCATAATAGTAAATATTAGACATACATGAACAAGCGCTCTCTGCACATTCAAATTCTCAATGTAAGATCTCCTTTTCATGGCTGCACTTTTCTCCTTTGGCATTCATATCTGAATATTCTAGGAATGGGAATACTGCATTGCTTAAAGACTTAGCTTTGAACAACTAATCTACATTTGCATGGGTTAAGGCACCTGTAACAGTTTGAATAGGAGAATATGTAAAGTTCCTTGATCCAGGCATGAAAGACCGTTCATGCATCTGGTATACTTGGGGAAATACACTGACTTTCACCCAAAAACACATTGGAATCTTATCCAAGATAAGAGATCTGCATGTTATCTCTCTGTCTGTCCCTCACAGCTCGGACACCTGCTGTCTGTCTATATATCTGTACTTATTATCTTGAGCAGTAAAACGTTTGTCAAATCTAGGTTGACACCTGAGTTGTACAAGGAGTTTACGCTTCTGACAGGTTATAACATGAGATGCTACTGCTAACTTTAGTCAAAGTCCCTTTGAGGGAAGTCATTTGGCGGCCATCTTTGAAACACCTCTCAGGCAGTTTGCTCGGGTATTATGTTTGAATGGAGAAACATTACATTTTCCAAACTTGCTTGCCAAGCTTATGATTAAATTTCAAATGAGGAATCAATAATAAAATAAAACAACAGCTGTCTCTTTAGTCTCATTTCTAAAGGTTCGAATCACACAAAATCTGCAGAAGCTCACATCAGGTCCAAGCCCCTCTCTCAGAGTATAGTCAGTCTATAGTGATCGATGATTGGCTCCTGTACTGGAGGCGGGCTTTTATCACCATATAGCGATCGATGATTGGCTCCTGTACTAGAAGGTGGGCTTTTTTCACTATAGAGCGATCGATGATTGGCTCCTGTACTAGTAGGCGGAGCTTTATTCACCATGTTAACAGTTACACTCTTCCCCGTTCAAACAGATACGAGTGACATGTCTTGTGTATTCCAGAGTCTTTGCTTTAGTGCATGTTTCAGATAAATACTCTAATAAAGGTTAAAAAAGGTACCCTAAAATAATTAAAACTAAATAATTAAAGAAATTATATTTAATGAGTTTTTTTTATATATGATTAAATTTTATTTTGCATTGTGACAATTTAGCACATCGTTACCACGTTTTTGGTTACTTTCATTAATCTCAATGATACTTGTTAAAACAGGATAAGTTAAAGCTTTTAAAACATACTACTAAAACACTTAAAAAAATAAATTCTGAATTTTATAAATAGCTAATGACTTCTTTTTCCACGTCACAGTAGGGATAATTTATTTGTTTTGTCTTTAAATAATACAAAAATAGGAGGGATTTGGGGAACGACAGCAATAAAGATAATTATTATCATCAACTAAAATCACATATATCTTTATATACACATGAGCTTTGCTTAGTTGTGCATAGCCACTCTCTCAGTCTGAGCAATAGTCTCACACAGCTAATCCAACATAAAGCAACACAAATCCAGCCTGTGCACAAAAGTCAGTTTAAAAACTGGATTGTGTGCTAAACCTTTTCTTTGTACCTTGTACCATTACTTTAAATCACTTTTTTTTCCACCAGGGGCTTAAAAAATGTAATAAAAGAATATTCTATGCAAATGTCTTTCAGCTAAAAAAGAACCAACAACATAGTTCTTGCTACATTAGTGCATATTACAGCGATCATATCGTATTAAATCAGCTGGATGCTTTATGATTCAACTTTAAAGACAACCATTGGGTAATTCAAATAAAAAGAGTTAATGTTATTTACTTAAGTATGCATATGGGTCAAATTGCATAAAAGCACCAAACAATACAAGAAACCACTAAGATTAAACTCATTTCAAGGATCTGAAATGCTACATAAGATGTCTAAAACAGATTTTTCTTTCTTTAGCTTAAAAAAAAGGAAGTTTAATTTTGAACCCAACTGTACTGGCCTGCCAATAAATGTAATACGCATACAGGTTTTGCAGAAAAAAAAAATGCCACCAAGAAAGAACACAGGACACCAGCACTGCAGACTCTAGAAGGACTCTGATTCACATCTACAGAGTAGACAAGACAAAGTACCAGAACAAATAAATGATTAACTTTATCATCGTAGTAGAAATCTATAGTAGAGCATCTTCCTTTAAATATTTATGTTTACAGCTAAATCGAAAATATATATATATGTATTTTAAAGTGGTCTCCACAATAAGGCAATAAACAGAGACAGAAACACAGTATTGCCACTATTTGAACAGAGGAAGGCACATGAAGAGCAAACACTGAAAGTGGTCAGTGAGGACAAATCATAAAGACCCCATGAAATGGCTTATGGGAGCAATTTTATTTTCGTTTTTTGGCGGTTTTAGTCAGAAATACTGAAGGATTATTACTGTTTTTAATATGAAATAGCCTTTAACCACACCACAACTTTGACTTGTAAATTACTAGTAGACGGCATTCATCATATTGAAATCTGATTGGGCACAAATGAAAAGGTTGGCACGTTTTAAAAACCCTGGCCTTGAGCTCTACCTCTAATCAAACACACAAGGACAGGATAAGCTATTTCTTCAGGAAAACTAGATTCTAACCAGCAAGAATTATTATTATTATTATTTATTAGTGATTAAAGCTGGCTTCTGCAGGGAAAATGCAACTCGAGGGACGAATCGAGACCCTCATTTTGAAGTACACAGAATGCGTTATCTTTAATTACACTAGCACAGCAGTTCTCAACCTTTGTCTTTGAAGACCCCTTATTTAAAGTGTAATTTACCAAAGCATAATTAAGCTTATGTGTTTTGTTTATTTCATATATTCCTATTAATTTGGCTTGGTCCCTGATGATTTGTCAGGGGTTGCCACTGCGGAGTGAACCACCAACTTATCCAGTAGGGGTTTCAAAACTAATTGTTTCCTCTGTGCACCGTGATGCAGATGCGGACAATTCGGTATCGATTCAGTAATAGATCATAACCGGTAATTACGCACTGATGTTATTTATCTCCTATGAGTGATGAATACTATTCCGAAGTGGGCGAGGGCGAGTAAGTAAAATGCTCCTATTACTTATTAAAAAGCAGATAATTGTGCTTGATTCACTGCTTGTGAGTTTGCTGGACAGTCTTTCACTGACATTGAAGAAGGTACAGCAAAAGCCGCTATTTCACTACTAGTGAGAGATGCTGTAAAACCCCATCCCTGCCCCTCTCTCTCTCTCTCTCTCTTTGGACATTTGACCCGCTGGCGTGTTCAAGAGGTAACTTTTCCTTCTCCACTGCGTCAATTATGGATTACCTGTGATAACCGCGCATTATGCACATATAGACTGTAACCGTGGCTGTTCTACAAGTGTCACTCATCAGTGAACAGCGCTTTCATTTTTAAAGCCAATCGCAGCCCTTTCTGTTGAGAAGGTGGTGACAATGACCAATCATAGGGGTGTAGGAAATCACTTGACTGCTCGAAAAGCAAGCAGGATAATATTTACATTAGTTTATGTGCTATAAATGCTCATGCTGTCTTTTATGGATGTATTTGAGTTTTATTTAAAACATTCAAAAAGAGTGTTTTCTTTGAGCGAGTCAAGTTAAAGATACAGTTTATATATGTTACTGCTTGAATTACGTGAGACAATTGTATTGCAAATAATATAAAAATATTAGTGAAGTTTCCCAACTAATTTCGAGAGGAGCACGTGATAGAATTGACTACAGCTGATCCTTATCACTAATCACTAACTAGCCAATCGGATCACTCTAAATTCAATATAAATATCCAGCCTAAACTTCATTCCTCATCTTCGTTTTTGGAAACCCCCCCCCCATCCTTCCCTTCTCCCTCCTCCGGACGTCACGGCGGCTCGGTGGCTAGCACTGTTGCCTCACAGCAAGGAGGTCATTGGTTCAACACTAGCTGAGCCAACCGATACTCTCTGTGCGGAGTTTGCATGTTCTCCCCGAGTTCGCGTGGGTTTTCTCCGGGTACTCCGATTTCCTCCCACACCCAAAAAAAAACATGCAAAGTTAAAGTCACAAGCACATACTACAAATTAGCGCCAATAGTGATTTATTTTGGGAGCTATCGAGAACTACCTGATCTCATATCTCTCCTAATGCTTATTGACCAGGCGGGAGCCTTGGGCTCATCTATCACCGAGCTCAGGGTTCTCTCCCGGGACAGCATGCCAAACTAGCTTAAATAGTCAAGCACTATCTAAGTGTGAACTCTTGAAATATATTTATAGATTTTAGTACAGTTTTTGTGTTGTGTTGTAAAGAAAAAAATATAAATATGTATGGAAAGCATCGTCGATGAACTGTGATGATATTAATTTAAACCGAATTGATGGCATGATAGTCAGAACCGAACCGTGAGACCAGTGTAGGTTCACACCTATATTATCCACCATATTTTTTACGCAGCGGATGCCCTTCCAGCTGCAACCCAGTACTAAAAAACACCTATTCACACTCATACTATGACCATTTTTGTTTACCCAATTCAATTACAGCGCATGTCTTTGGACTGTGGGGGAAACCGGAGCACCCGGAGGAAACTCACACAGACGAGGAGAACATGCAAACTCCACACAGAAATGTCACCCTGTCTAGTTCGGACTCGAACCAGCGACCTTCTTGATGTGGGGTGAAAGTGCTAACCACTGAAGCACCTGTTTTTATTTAATAACATTGATAAAGATTTCATTCCAAATAAATTAATATTTTCATAAACAGTTCCTGTCCTCTAATTTAACAGAATACTGGTAATTCCTGTTTTTTTCCTGGTATGATTTTACCATGTCATGCTTATTATATTACATTTTTAAGGGGCTTGAGTTGAAGTATGCAGATTGAAGAATAGCTAATGTTAATGCTGATTAGTCAAGTGTTACAGGATATTTAAAGTGATTTAAATTTCGCCTTGGATTCCAAGGGAGGTTCAAAACATTTTGATTTCAGGGGGTCTTTAATAACATGTCAGAGGTAGGAAAGTTAGAACAAATGAAAGAAATTAGAACATTTAAAAACAAGTAGCTTACAGTAGATTCTTTTCTTTTTACTTTCTCTCTCTCTCTCTTTTTTTCTTTTTTTGTCTGATGTTGATAGAGAAACCGACTAGAGTAGAACATGTTGAAAACAGTTTCAGCAAAATTATCCGTCAAGCAGAGAGACAGCCGGCCAAAAACGACAACGCAACATTTAAACTCCTCCAAAAATACTTAAGTTCATCAACTTACTTGCAACTAAAAAAATAGTACATGTATATAATTTATGAAGATGTAGACAATACAGATAAAATCAAAGCTACATTTGTCATGCAGTCATGACTGTGATGCGACCGTGAGCGGGTTTATACACAAGCCTGCCTAGAAGTGTGTTAAAGCTGGGATAGTTATCGTCAGGTTGGTGACAGTGAGATGAATGAACGGGTCAGTAAAGCCGGACTGCATTTCTGTGTGCTAGTGTAGAAAACGGTCTAAGTCGCCTGGTCTAATGCTCTTAGGAGGTCACTGCCCTGCAGCAAATGAAGATTGCCTTGCAACGGGACATTGACCTCGCAGTCGTAACGCGTCAGTTCAGGCAGTGAGTAGGTCTCGAAGGAGGGCCCGATAAGACGGCTCGCGATTCCTGCAAACACAACCAGTTCTGAGAATCAGCATCAACAGTGCGTAAAGTATTAGTGCAGCTGTGTGTTTGCGTCAGTTTAAAGCTCACCATCCATTTTGGAGGAAGGCTGCATGTTGAACTCTCTGTAGTTACAGAACTGTTCTCGGTAGTGTTTTGTCGGTTGTCCGTTCTGATTACCCGAGTACTGGCTCTTCCTGTGCTGGTGGTCCATGCCTCCATTATGGGCCATGCTTTTATCTAGGAATAAAAAACAAAACGTTGCTGATGAGCATCTCATTATTTATTTGACAAATATAAAGTCAAGGAAGAAAAGCTAACAAACTTAGATGTCAGTATATCACTGTTAGCAGTAGTTCCTTAAAGGGGTGGTCCAGAATGTAATTTTAAGGCTTGGTTGTGTTAAGATGCAAAGCAATGTGTGCTCATGTTTCACTTGAAGAAAATCATGTTAGTTTTTCATAAATCTTACTTTGATTATATACAGCTACTCTGCTAACATGAAAACGACTGACATATTTCCTAGTTCCTCTGAAAGGCCCGCCCTTAAGTGACTCTAATTGGTCATCTATCACAATGTGCTGTGATTCGCGGATCGGCTCCACGTCACGCCTGTACAAGCACGCACTTTTCTGCTGTGTAAACAGTCAGTCAACCTCCTGCCCGCTCTCTAAAATAAAATCTGACAAGTGTCTGTAACGAGTGAAAATGGGGTGCGGCTCTTTTAAGAGAGATCGCCATTGAGTGTGTGTGTGTGTATGTGTGTGTGTGTGTGAGTGTGTGTTTGTGTGCATGTGTAAATTGTCTTTAATGCTTCTTTTTCATTTTCTCTGATGCTTGGATTCAGTGGCGCCTGCAGCCGTAGAGCTGTACGCACTGTGCATACCTACCACGAGAGGGCGGGAATTAATGAAGCTTTTTAATTATTTATTTATTTGTGAAATAATTTAAATTGATTATTAAACAGTATACATTAAAGCTGCCTGCTTTTCCACTATCGTGCCTAATCGTTCTGAGAACACTTGGGTATGGTTACGGTTGTTTCTCCACTGAGGACTTTTTATTTACATTTTTGTTGTTGATTATATTTCACCATCTCATTTTATGTCTTAATTATTCACCTTATTCTTCGCCGACGAGTGGGCGCAGCCATTTGAATCTTTTTGGCACGAGACTTCCGGTCTCATTCACTTCTATTCCTTTTTAGACATTAAAAACTGCTCGTTTTGCCGTTTAATGTTGCAAACTGATATTTCCTTATTATATTATTCTACTTGGTCTGTATAGTCATGCAAACATTTGTTTGTAGAGCAAGTAGTTTGATCGTTTTCTGCAGTTTATTATTCCTAGTCATTTCTCCCATAGGCGACTGAATCGGAAGTTCTAAGACAATCGCGAAAACAGGCGCACTTCTGCATTTTAGAATAAGGTCAATTATCTTAAATAATTAATTTAAGACATAAGTATGTCTTAAATAATAAATAAATAATAATTATAGGCCTAAATAACTATTTATTTAAAGTAATTAAAAGCGAAACATGGACAAACGGTCTGGCGCATGGTCTAAAGGGCTCTTAAGCTTTCATCAAAAGCATAAAACAATTTGACCTACCTCAAGCAAATCACTAAAATTATAAGTATAACTGAGGCATTTTATTAGCAATTATAAAAAATAATAGAGAACATATTAAACACAGAAAATATACTAAAGTGTTAACATCTTTATGTCGCATATGGATAATTAGATTTTGTCTATTTTGGTGTAGCTTTTTGGGCGCGAGATGACAAAATAGTTTTATTTATACTAGTTGTTCGGAGTCAGCTTGGAGTGTACCAGCCCTAAGATCATTCTCTTGTTGCTTTAGCTGTGTGTTTAGAAAAAATAATTGCATAACTTAAAACAAGAATCAAACATTCACCAGCACTATAAAATATATATATGTATATTTTATACTGCTCATTCATGTAGTTTTATTTGCCAGACATTCTTGAAATCATCACTAATTGTAATTGTAATACCTGACAATGCGCTACTGCTGAGTGATTTCCTTTCCATGACTGCACAGCTCTCATGCCGAAGTTTCTTCCACACTGTCTGTTGAGACTTAGTAGGTGGTGTCTCTGCCTGAAATATACAGATAAAACATAATACGAATCACCCAATAGGATCTTTAAAACGGTTCAATTTTGAATGGATACTTTTCCAAAAGAATATTTCATGTAGGTTTATGACTAAATGGTTCATGGTTTGGTAGGCAAACGTACATTTCTTGCATCAGTAAATGCAGCCAGTAAGATTGTTTTTTCCATTATTTATTTGCTATGGTGGCATAGTGGCGCTGTGGGTTGCACTGTCACATGACTGCAAGGTCACTGGTTCGAGCCCCAGCTGTGTAAGTTGGCATTTCTGTGTGGAGTTTGCATGGTCTCCCTGTGTTCGTGTGGGCTTCCTCGAGGTTCTCCAGTTCCCCCACAAGTCCATGACATTCGCAATAGGTGAATTGTGTAGTAATAGCTAAATTGTCCGTAGTGTATGTGTGTATGTCCTGGTCCCTAGATGTTATGAAACACTAAAATAGTGCGGCTCCAGTGTTGGGCAAGCTACTTGAAAAATGTAGTGAGCTAAGCTATAAGCTACTCTACTTAAAATGTAGCTTAACTACACTAAAAGCTACCCCCCCCCCCCCCCCAACTGAATAATTGTTCAGTTCAGTTATTTACTGCAATTAATATGCTGTACTAAACAAAAACACATTATAGTATATAACAGCTGAAACAAAACAATCCAATAAAACCAGGTGTTACACATTAAAAATACTATAGTAATTTATATTAAAGGGAAATATTTTGGAATAAGTTAACCATGTATAATTATAGTGTGTGTGTGTGTCTTTCTGTGTGTGTGTGTGTGTGTATATACTAAATATATATATATATATATATATATATATATATATATATATATATATATATATATATATATATATATATATATATATATATATATATATATGTATATATATATATATATATATATATATGTATATATATATATATATATATATATGTATATATATATATATATATATATATATGTATATATATATATATATATATATATATATATATATATATATATATATATATATATATATATATATGTATATATATATATATATATATATATATATATATATATATATATATATATATATGTATATATATATATATATATATATATATATATATATATATATATATATATATATATATATATATGTATATATATATATGTATATATATATATATATATGTATATATATATATATATGTATGTATATATATATATATATGTATATATATATATATATATATATATATATATATATATATATATATATATATATATATATATATATATATATATACATATAGTACACACACACACACACACACACTAAAGAATTTTTATTTTTTGAGCACAGCATCAGAAATGTAGTTATTGCATTATAACGTACTTTTCGAGTTATGGTCATGAGGAGTCCTGCTTCAGAAATAACTCCTCTCCCTCAATCATCTTTCCATCAAGCAAGTTTTACCAGAGGTGGCAGTAACACACCAAAAGCTTTGTTGTTAAACAAAGTCATTCTCGCTATTATATGAAATTACTTTCATCGGCTAGACACCAGCCTCACAGCTCTGTGAATGTCGGTGCCATCACTTATTGATCCACGATTGGTAAATGTTGCTTGTGTGGACGCTACTGTGCTACTTGACTAATAAAAAAGCTTCGCTACTGAAAAGCTATATGATTTAGAAAGTAGCGACACTACCGCCACTCAACTGAGAAATGTAGTTAAGCTAGTAGCGTCACTACTTTTGGCAACGCTACTGCCCAACAGTGTGTGGCTCAATATATCAACTTTGATATAAACCACCCTGGGAGTAAGCAAGAAAGTATTTATTTGTCATAGCAAGTTCTCATGTGTTTTATTATACAACTTTCCATTGTCTTAGCATATTTTACCGTGCTTGAATAAATAATAATGCAAAGATGCAATAAATAATATTAATACAGCTTCTTCTATAAATACAATTACATTACTGGGATGACTCTTTGGGAGTTGACCAACTTAAATTTAACCGATTTTCTTTGTAAAACGGTTAAACAGATATGTTCTGATAAGCATAGCTTTCAAACTCGAATAGCTTTTTTCCCACAGGTCTCTTATGTTCTCTAAGGCTGCATTTAAACAAAATAGAGCAAGAAAGTAAGATTATGAAACATTATTAAAATGAAATAAGAACAAACCATGGCCATCTGTGAGAATGAGCGTTTGAAACTGTTAGCAAGAGCAAGTCGAGCTGGACTTGTATCTCTGTAGTTCTGCACAAAGTTCTCCATAGGCCTGTGAAACAAATACGTTGTCATTCAATGCAAATTTAAAGACAGAACAAAATTTTTTAACTGAACAATGAACCAAAAGTAACACCCAGTAACATGCACACTTACCTTTGCATAAAAGGTGCCATTCGATTTGCTGGCATGCCTTGGCAAGAGCGCTTTGCAGCTAAAGGATCCATCATTCCAGCCTTGCTGGGTAAAGGAGGGTCGGGCGGCCATTGGAGATTCTGACGCCCTCCCATTGAGGACAGCGGTGTGCTGGCGGGATCATGGTATGGAGGCATCTGCATGGGACCCCTGCTGTAAGGAACAGGTGGCCATGACTCCACAGAGCCTCCATTGATGTTCTGCTTGTCCCCTCCTGAACTCATTTTGGGCTGGTAATGAGCTGCTGAAGGTGAACTCAAGGGTTGGAAGAGGCTTGTGATGTTGCTGAAGCACTGCTGGTTGGTTCCCAGGGTTCCAATCTCAGATGGCGGCTCTTCCGGACAGATGGGATTGAGCTGGAAATCCTCACCATCCATGGGGATATAGGGAGCCAGTGTCTCCAAGTCCAGATCACTCAAGTCAGTCTGAAAGGTGATGGAGGGGGGTCAGAAAAAGCAGACATGAAACACCAGTCATTTGCATTACATATCAACACTGAAAGGAATCTTGAGTGGGAAAATAAATAATTAATTCCAAAAAAATTTGTTGTCTTTTACATTGTGATATGACTGTTTTATAATTTCACTGTAGAAGTTGTAAATATAATATTTTGAAGCATGTTTTAGATGAAAAGACCATTTTAGTGATATAATTTAGTGATAAGTCAATATGTCAGGTGTAAATGATTGTTACTTTCCATTGTTTGTTATTATATGAAAACTACTGTCAATTTCACAGAGATCTAGGCCCAATCCCAATTCTCCCCCTTAGCCCTTACCCTTACCCCTACCACTCGTTTTGTGTATTGCCGTCAAGGAGTAGCGGTGTCCAAATTCTCTTTAGCTTGAAGGTGTAGGGCTAAGGGTAAGGGGTATTCGTGTTCGTGTTTTACCGTCATGCTTAAAAAAAATGCTAAAACAAAGACCTCAAAACTTCACGATCTACAATCCCTAATAATAACTCCTGTACAGCAGTTCCACAACATTCTGACACTCGATGTCAGAAATGTCTAGTGGCTGGGAATGAGCTTTTTACAGTGTCTGCTATAATGATAATGTTGGTTTTGGTGTGTTTACTTAGATGAATATGGCCACTGTGTTAAATGCACAGTAAGTTACAATCTTATTGCCACATTAGATCATTGTGATAACATAATATTTGCCTTCAGTGATTTCCTGAAGATAAATACCAAAAAATAACTCAACTGGAATAACTACAGCAGCTGTAATTGTGTGATCTCATATGAAGCAGGAGATATCGTGATGACGTGTGCAGGTGCTGTAGTGCTGTCCCAATTCTTAGAGGTAAATTTTGAAGCCCTTCCCCTTAACACTCGGTTTTAAGGGCCAAGAGGAAGGGGAAGGGGTAGGGGTACAAAAATCGAATTGGGATTGGGTCTTAAAGTCAATCCATAAATTTTTAAGTGCAGTCTTAATCAGAAAAACCAAACATTGTGTTTACACATTTTATAAGAAATGAAACTACAAAGTACTGTTAACAGTAATACTTTTTATGGTTTCAATTGAACTTACAAGCGTGAACTTACACTTTATAATACTTTTCCTCCATGTACTAAACTTAATCTATGATAACTTACTAGTACATTTAGAAATTTACTAGTACATTTTTTAAATCCAGTGTTGAATGTGCTTAATAATTGATCAAATTGAACTAACTTGAATAAACAAACAATTTGGGTAACACTTAATTTTGATGGTCCATTTGAGTATTTGTAGACTGTTTGCTTAATATCTGTTGATACAAATATTCAACAGACATGCAACTGACTATAAGAAACTTTGCACTTTCATGTCAACTTACACTAAACCCAACCCCAACCTAACAGGCTACTTATAATCGAATGATAATTAGTTGGCATGTAGATACAATGTAAATTAAATTTAACATACGGACCATCAAAATAAAGTGACCACAATTTGATATGCCCCTAAAACAGTAATGCTTCGAAAATATATATTATTCCTTGTTAGTTCATGTTTAACAATGTCATTTGCATTAATCAAGGCTAACAAATGAGGTCTTACTTATAATTAATATTAAAAGCTGAATTTTTTTAACCTCTTGGTTGCGGGAAGTCTTTGCCTCTTGCGTGTCCAAGGAAAACAGTTTCTCTGTCAACTCAACCTTTAGGTCACTGTCTACAGGGGTGTAGTAATCATCTGGGCTGCTGGGCTGTTCAGTGTATAAAAGATGACATGCTAAAAAACATAACAAAAATAAACATAATATGTAGCAATGAGAGCATTTCATGTTTCGGTTTACCGTAGAGCAGCTGCTTAGGCTGGGAGTTGCACTACTAGGAGGTGCAGATTGAGGCACAGAGAAAGTGGTGGCCATCTTGGCCATTTCTCCAGAGTAGCTTGTCCTGTGGCCATCATGAACAGGGTGAGAGACAGTCGGTGCAACTGAAGAAACTTTGTTGTACACTGTGTGCTCCTCATACTGAGACTGACCTGAAAGGAAAGGAAAGAAATGTTGTTACATGACATAAAATAGTGATAGGCCGACATCAGGATTAACTACATTTTTTGGGACATTTTGAGATTATAAAGGCCAGTTCCACTTTAAAAATGCATAGGAAAAATCCAGGGATTCTTTTCAAATACTATATTGTTTATAAATGGATATGCAATCTTGACTAGCAGTACATACAGCAAAGAGCCACTTCATCATTGGCAAACAACATTTGCAAGTTTTGTTTTCAACTATTCAACAGATGTTCGTCATTGGCTACCCTGTTCCTTAGATATTGGTACAGGCCTCTGGAAGTCCTGCATCAATCCAAAAACATCACCATTGTTCTCACCAAAGTCAAGAGAGATGATGGTGTCCCCAGGTGTAGGTGCCAGCTGCGTGAGATCTTCAGGCTCCTCTTTCAGTTTGGTGAAGAGCAAATCAGCTGGATCGCTGCCCAGGGCTTCTTTTGGACTGAAGAAACCATTCAACTTGTGAGGCTTGAACAGAGACTCAGTCTGGTCCATGGAAAAGATCAAGGATTTCTCCTCAACGTCACTATGAAAAGAGAGCACAATGGGAAATTCATGGCACGGTCACTTTCATTTTTTGGGCAAGCTCTTTGGTTAAGTTGTATTTTTTGTTTCTTATTTAATTTTAAGCATCAGTGAGCAGAGGACAGTGCAGATGCAGTGCAAACACATCACAAGCTTTGTCACCTTTCTTTTTTGTGCCTTACCTCAGCACGTAGTTCACGCACACAATGCACTGGGGCTGGGAGTTGCGGCTGTTGTAGATGACGGTACCCCGGGTCTCCACCCACACATAGCCCCCATTCTTGGCCAACATCCTGTACTGACCACTCACTGCCTGGCCTTTAGTGCACACTAGAGAGGGAGGAAGAGAAAATAAAATAAAAGTCATCTTGAGATGTAAAAAGACTTATTTTTACACCATGGCCGGTTCAAATGTATTGTCAGAGATCCCTAAAACAATATTTCTGAGGCTAAGGGGGTCTTAGTAGCTACAACATAAACTGGGACAGACAGCCGGACCCATCAGGGAAAAGCTAACATAAGCAACAGGACAAACAGAGAGATGCAGACAATGAAGGATTGCTGATCTGAGTTTTGACAGTCTGTCTCTATGGCACGTTCGCCTTGGAATCGGTCCAGATCTGCCGTGGGAAACCATTGGTCTCGGGTCATACGGTTCATTCCCGGCCTGCGCATGCACTGCTCTATAGGGCAGCAAAATGCAGCGATAGAAAGCGTTGGGACTCAAAACACATTCAGAAAGGAAGTTGAAAGACAGAGATTTAACAATTTTTCGGCAATTCAAAAAAAGATTTATTTGAACACATAAATATAAATATTATTCATTCATTTTCTTGTCGGCTTAGTCCCTTTATTAATCCGGGGTCGCCACAGTGGAATGAACCGGCAACTTATCCAGCAAGTTTTTATGCAGCTTATGCCGTTCCAGCCGCAACCCATCTCTGGGAAACATCCAAATCCACTCACACTCATGCACTACGGACAATTTAGCCTATCCAATTCACCTGTACCGCATGTCTTTGGACTGTGGGGGAAACCGGAGCACCCGGAGGAAACCCACGCAAACGCAGGAAGAACATGCAAACTCCACACAGAAATGCCAACCGAGCCAAGGATCAAACCAGCGACCTTCTTGCTGTGAGGCGACCGTGCTACGCACTGCGCCACTGCGTCGCCAATGTAAATATTACAATACATACAACTCTTTTTTTTTCAGTTTGTTGGAAAATAATGCCTGTACAACAGCTTTAGCCTGGTTTATACTTCTGCGTCGTGTGATCAGCATGACCTGCGGTACATGCCTTGCATGTTGCCGTGCATTTATAGTTCTGCGTGCTGTTTGTGTTGCGCTGCAATAATACTTCCAAAACACCAGCTGGCAGTAGGTGTTTATGTTCCCCTGTGTCGAGTTTTTTTGCTGGTGTTTTGTTTTTTTCTAAACGCTACCCTAAATGTACAAGTGGCTCAAACTTGCTCATTTTAAGATGGGAACCAGCGGATGTGCAAGAACTTTAATCATGAGGTAAAGACAAAACAAACGTCTCCATCTGCAGCTCCTTCACAGGACTCGACATTTGTTAACACTTGCTCCAATGGGTTCGTGCAGCTCTCTGTCCCGCCCACACTAGTCAGCGATACCATGCCCACCAATCGCGGTGAGGGCTATGCAAAGTCGCAAAGGCTGCGCCGATGCATATGCGTGCGCTTGACGCAGAAGTATACATCCGGCTTTAAGCTTAGCCCAAAATAGGGTCATGCAACAAGACAATAATCCCAAGCACACAAATCTACAACAAAACAACTGAAAAGTAAAAAGGCTGAAATACTCCAAAACTTCCCCGGAATAATTTGAGATTGATAAAGTGGACATACAGGCATCTGAATTATATGGTTTTAATTATAGGAATTACAGTCTTTTCTATCTAGGCTTTTTTCTTTATATAAATAACAACATTATGTGAGAGGTTAGGTGTCGTTCATCTGAGGTTTCATCCTCTCATTTTTAAGACCATGCAAAGACCAATAGTTTTTTTTTTAAGGAATGTCCAGATCAAATCACCTGATTGTAAATCGGGCCCGAACACACGGTTTCAGACTTGATCGGAAACAGACGTTACCTCCCGATCATGACTCGAAGAAATCGATCAGGACTGGCAAAGTAGAACACGGAAGCAGTCTGAAGCAGAAAGCGTGAGTATGTATGCGATCTGGGTGTATTCTAAAGTTATTGAGACTTTTTAGTGCCATTGCAAACATCCTTGATGAGAACAGAAACAGGCTCAAACCTGACAAGGTTAGTTTTCATTAAGAAAAAACACATTTCCTTCTGCGAAATTTTCTACTGTGCTGACGGTAAAGCAGGTCGCACACTAGAAGCGCCGCTCGGCGCCGCAACACGGCGCGTACATGACAGTTTAAGGTATCACACACCAGACGCGCACATTCGAATGATATTTAACATGAAACTAATCAGATGGCGCTCTGTGGCGCGGCTGAAAAATGAACTGCGTCCTGAGCCGTCGCCGGGCGCCGCCGACAGCCGCCGACTTGCGGCGCCGGTGTGTGTATCCTGATAGAAACCTATGTTTAGAATTCTAAAATACATGGCGCTTCTGGTGTGCGACCTGCTTAAGAGTTAGGAGTGCAGTTCCAAAAAGCACATTACTGGCTTTGCAAACACTGTTTCAACCTTTTTTTTGTTTAAAAGTCTGCCGTGTATTTAAGTTGAGGTACTATTTTGTTTTACTTTCTATTTTTTATATTTACTGTTGCACTGACTAAAGTCTAATAGTGAAGAATTTATGTTTTTATTACTTGGTTGTTCAAGCTACCTCACAGAAGTGCTCTGTTTGTTAACAGAGTTGTTGAATGTTAAAATAAGGTGAATTATATAAAAAAGGAACATCCTAGATCTGTTTCTTCACTCTTTATTCTTTTTTAATGTATTATAGAAGTATTGGATGGGGTTTCGGTATCGCTAGATACTCAAAATTAAATTACTCGTACCTGAGAGCAAAAAACACCTGATCGGGACATCCCTAGTCTTTTTGCTTCTGAGAGTGCTTCTTAATGAAGGAAATTGTTTTTTGCCTCTTCTTCTCCTTCTTTTCTGGTTTGTTTGATAAATTATGGAAACACAATTGAACTCATGAAAAGTAGCACAGGAATATGAGAAAAGAAAGAGACTAATACGAGGCAGCCCCACATTCGACAAGCCTAATCCAGATCAACACTTTTTTTTTCCTTCTACACACTTTGAAAAGGCTCTAATTGCATGTTAACGTCACGGTGGACAGAAGCCACTCCACATCCAGCATCTGATTAGGATGCAATCTGGGACACCTGGCCAGGCAGAGGAGCACCTTTGCTGCTGACTGCTGCGTTCTTATCTCCTCTGTCACCCCTAATGGGGTTCAAGATGTCCTAATGGCTGCTCCGGTCATCCTTAATAGGGCCAATCCAATAAGGCTCTTTTGAATCGTATTTCTAACTCAAACATGTATGCGAAATCCAATTTGTCTGAAATGCAATTTGACTCGGGGGGGCTGGCAATCTCACATATACTGTATATTGTTGTTTACTGTGTGCACACAGTCTGTGTTTGTGAACGTCAAGGGATATTAGGTGTCATCTGTGCATAGCAAGATAGAGATGAATAAATTAAAGCTAACAGGCAATTAGGTGCAGGTTTATGTTGTATGTGTGATGAGATACTTTATATTGCTTAAAGTTTTGAAACATCTCCCTTCACATGCACATGAACATTAATCACACCCCATTCTTCATCCACAGGGTTTAATGTGGATTAATATGGCCCTACCTCTTTAAAGCAATAACAGCTTTAATTCTTCTGAAAAAGCTTTCCATGAGGATTAGGACAGTTTGTGGGAATTTTTGACCATTCTCCTATGCACAATTTTGAGGTCAGGCACTGATTTTGGATGAGAAGTTTCATAGCTCCGTCTGCACTCTATCCCAAAGGTGTTCAATGAGTTTTGAGGTCAGGCCAGTCAAGTTTCTCCACACCAAACTCACTCATTGGTGTCTTTATTGACCTTGCTGGTGCATCAGTGTCTTTATCGACCTTTATGGACACCGGTGCGCAGTCATGAAAAACGGCATCCCCAAACTGTTACAACAAATTTGGGAGTTTGAAGTTGTCCAAAATGTGGTATGCTGTGGTATTCTCCACCATTAACAATTAATTCACAAAGATAACTCATCAATTAAGAGAAAACGGTTCCCTAATGTTGATAAGTTTATTATGATTAGGGAAGCATGAACAGACGTCCTGAGTAAGATACCATACTTCTGGGTCTCTTGTGAGCGAAATACAGTCCCTGACAAAAGCCTGGTCGCTGATCTATTTTGTAGAAACACCTGCTATTAACCAGACTTTTAATTAATCAATTGGTGTTAGAAATAGCTCATATAAAAAGATAAAACCCTCCCAAATAATGTTTAAAGCACTGAAATAAATTAGTTTCACTGAAAAAAATATTGATGATTTAATCAAGACAGAAAGGTCAAAAAATAACAATAAGTTGTCGCCTACACAAAAATTGAACTAATTCACTCCAAATATAAAAATATTTCAGCAAATTAATCCAAATTTAATATCTTGTATGACTTTCATGAGCTTGAAGGACAGCATCCATGCGTTGTAGCAAGGATTCATACAATTTATTAATGAAGTTATCAGGAATAGCAAAGAAAGCAGTCTTCCATGCCTCCCAGAGTTCATCAATATTCTTTGGTTTCTTTTTCCATTCTTCCTCTTTCATCCTACCCCGCATATGCTCAATGATGTTCATATATCTGGTGACCGGGCTGGCCAGTCCTTGAGCACCTTGATCTTCTTTGCCTGGAGGAACTTTGATGTGGAGATGGAAGTATGCGAGGGAGCACTATCCTGCTGCAGAATTTGGCCTCTTTTACGGTTGGGAATATAAGAGGTACAGTAGCTAAGATTTCTTGGTATTTTAGACTATTGATGTTGCCTTCCACCCTGCAGATCTCACTTTAGTCAGAACTTAGTTCAGAACACTTTAGTCTCAGGGTGAATCTAAGGCATGTTTGCAGAAGTCTAGGTGCGGTTGATGTGAAGGTCTAGTGTGGGGTTTTTTTTTTATACACACATGAGACCTAATTGATCCATTATTAATCACAGATGAAATTCAAATAACAAGGAGATAACATTTATGTTAAAAAATATTGATTAGAAATATATTTCACTGGCACTTTCAACTTGATTTGATTCCAATTTGGTCAATGTGTACACAAGCAACAAGACTTTTTTCAGGGATTGTATAAAACGATCAGCGAAAGTGAAAGTCAGGTCCCATGTAAAAATGAAAAGACACCAAACACACACTCACACAAATATATATGCATGTTAGTGTGTCTGTATTATCAATAATGCAATCCGATAATACACTACTTTGAGAAAAATGCATTTTTCCGTGTATTTTGTTTTATTGTATTTTTTTTTTTCCCCAGAGGCTTGGGCTATACAAATTAGACGATAAATAATCAAAAATGCTAGCAGTGGCTGGCAAAAAAAATGCTGGTGGTGAAAGAGTCAAGTGAAAAACAATCCCACACCATAATTCCCCCTTCACATAAACTTTACACTTGGTGTAGTGCAATCAAGCAATACTGTTCTTCTGGAAACTGCCAAACTCAGACTTGTCCATCAGATTGCCAGACAGAGAAGCGAGATTTGTCACTTCACAGAACATGTCTCCACTGCTCTAGGGTCCAGTTTCAGCATGCTTTACACCACTGGATCTCACGCTTGATGTAAGGCTTGGATGCAGCTGCTCGGTCATGGAAACTTATTCCATGAAGCTCTATATGCCTGGTCTTGAGCTAATCTAAAGGTCACACAAAGTTTGGAGGTCTGAAACTATTGATTCTGCAGAAAGTTGGTGACTTTTTCATGCTGTTCCTCTCACCATCTGCTCACCCTGCCCGTGCAAAGCTGAATTTTCAATAGCCACTTTGTCTTCAGCATTCCTTCGGAATCCATTAGAATATAGCCATTTGGAATGTACAATAGTTATAATATTTATTCATTCATATCAGTGTTAAGGATGAGTGGAGAGTGTGAGACTTATTCCACTAAAGACCCCAGTGACAGACAAGTCTCCATCAAGTGAGTTAGTCTGAACAACCGCCAGTGATCGACTTAGTACTGCAGCTTCTCAACACTGAATGTCCAATGTTCTGACAGCAGCTCTGCACAAAACGTTTAGCCAAGGAAAAAAATGGTCTTGCCCATATAAGCCTGGTATTTGTTGAAATTTTTTTTTTTACTTTTTTTTTTCAATTGGTGAAGTTTGTTCCTCACCGCTGTCGCCACTGGCTTGCTTGGTTTGAGACTTGCGGAGCTGCGCAGTGGTGGAGTTGCTCTTCAGTGTTAGGGCTTTCAGCGGTGACATTTACATTACACTGAACTGAACTACACTGAACTTTAACAGTGAACATTATGTGAAGCTGCTTTGACACAATCTACATTGTAACGTGCAACAGAAAATGAAATTAATGAACTAAATTGTTGAAACAGTATTTTAATATTCTTTTTATTAACAAAATGCTTTCTCCCTGAATAGAAATATTAATTTATCTGTCCAGAACTAGATTATTGTTATTTCACCTGTGTAAGCAATATCTCTCATGTATTTTATGTTCAATGTACTGAATAATTTGTATTTTAAAGTGCCCCATTTATGGACTTATGGAAGTTACCTGTCACGCGGTTTGTAATACACTCTAATTAAATTAAAACATCCTGCTGAATGTTTAAATTGGAAAGTGTACTGTATCATGTATAAAGTAATTGTCTCTCAAAGGAAAGAGTTAATTAGGGCTGTGCGATACTAAAGACAAATCTGAAGTGGGATAAATAATGCAATTTATTTGTGTAACAATATAGAATGTGCTGGCAACAATGTCAAATTTCAAGTCCAGCTTTTTCATAGAGAATGTTCAGGCAGGCAAAGGTCGAAATGGGAAGAAACAACAATATCAAAGTAATCCACAGAGTGTAATCCAGAAAACAGGTGAAAAGTATGGGGCAGGCAGATAACATTCATATATGGGAAATCAGTCCAAGAATCACAACACGAATCGGGCAGAAAAAACAAGAACGCTCAGAATTTCACACTTTGCAGATCAACAAGACTTCGCAAAGAGAGAGAGTGACTGGAGGGTTTATATAGTCGGAGTAATCTTCAAATATTTGTTTCAGCTGTGTGAGAGAGAGTGTGTCCAGATTGTTGTCAGCTGTAGCGGAAGATGATGTGCGCAAAGCATCCTGGTAGTTGTAGTCCATGTGGTGGCATGTGTGGAGTTCTCCTGCTATCTGCGAGCACACAATCCCTTGTGATTGTGACAATACGACATTTGATATAATATTTTGAAAATGTCATAACCAACATGCAGTTCATATTATTTCAGGGAACGGATCATGTCGAGTGGTTAGGTCTTTGCTGTTTTATTGCATTCTTAAAATGGCTTGAATTGCTTGGTCAAATTTCAGCATCCATACTAAAATAAAATTGCAACAGATTTGTGTTGAGAAAAACAGCATGACCTCTGCTTGGTTTCTGAGATGTGTTTTGACATGTGACTATTCAGCCTGATGTGCTGAAAAGTCTTTCAGAGAGTGTGCTATTGGCAGGCACACAAAGCTCCTTCTGTATTATATCGCTCATTTGTTGCAAACCATTGCGATATGCTCATTTGCGATATCAAATATGCCCTACTGTCGATTCAGAGTCATTAAAACAAGTCATTCTTCAAATTCTTGTTTTGATCTGAGCCATTTCATGGGGATGTCTGAATGAAAAATTGCTCGCCCACTTGTTGTGCATACAGACCCGGGAGAACATGAACCCCCCTTCCTCAAACGCTGTATAAGACTCTGTGGATCATGAAACCGTTTAACCTTAATCTGTGTTCCCTTCATTTTACTGACGACCTACCCTACAGCATGTGATTCGCAGACCGAAGGCTATAGTATAGACATAGAGGGGACTTTGTCAGACCTTGGCAGGGATTTTGTCAGTACCCAATTTATTTGGTCAAACTCCTTTTTCTTTTGAATAACAACCTGAAAGTGCGATTTAAATGCTTCATGGTCTCTTGTAGATCTCTCGTTAACCTCCTAACATCACTATCTATTTCCTCATAATTGTCTAGAAATGGGTCTATTAATATGGAATGTTTGTCATTATAACTTGAAGTTTTGATGAAGAACAGAGCAATAAGCTGACGTAAAAACTGCAGTGTTTTATCAATACATTCCTGCATTGGTTGGACACATATTTATGGCTCGTAAACTCTGGAATTGCCTTCATGATAATGTCAGAGGCCCAGACACACCTCGCAGTTCAAAACTAGATTTTAAAAACCTATCTTTTTAGTAAAGCATACACTTAACGGTATGATGCATAAATGTGCTCCATGCAGGTTTATGCTCGTTTATTTACACTTTGAACAGCAGCTACGCTAATTATTCTCTTTATTCTCTATTTCCACTTGAGGATACTCATCCCGAGGTTCCAAGAGACTATGCCGTGCCACTAATGTGATCTAAGACCTGCAACGAGATGATCCCAAGGTTTCCATAATCCTGGACCAGGCCCTATCCTGAGCAGCTACTGGCTTGGTCATGGAGGAGTGGAGAGCATGAGAGCAGTTCTGTGACGCTCCAGGGACAGAAGAGTCTTTGCTGATATCCAGCATTCTACAGCCTCCGTTGCCTGGACTGCAGCTTTGCACAAGATGTTTAGCCATAGGAGAAAAGGTTGTGCTCAACTGAGCCTGGTATCTCTCCAGGATTTTATCCTTCACTTTCACCAATTGGTGAAGGTTTTTCCTCGCCACTGGTTTGCATGGTTCAGGATCTGTAGAGCTGCGCTTAAATGGATTTGCTCTTCAGTGTTTGGACTCTCAGCAGTGAATATTAAACCACACTGAATAGAGCTAAACTGAAACTCTGAAAACTGAACTAACACCGTTTCAAATCACTATAATCTTCTATGTTAAGCTGCTTTGACACAATCTACATTGTAAAAAGCACTAAAAATAAAGATGAATTGAATTGAAAGGTTAATATAATCCACACATGACAAGCCACAATCCAGTAGTGATGGGTTATTCTTGAACCATTTGTTGATTTTGAATGATGTGACGTGAGAACGCACATGCGCACATTGTTTAATCTGGAGAACATTAGTTCTTTTTTCGAGTCTTTAGTTTTTATTTTATTTATTTATTTTTTTACATACACCCTGACGAGATGCTCATTTAAATTGCTACTTTTTTTTCTATATTAAATCTATTCATTTACTCTGAACTGAGAGTCCACGTTTGGTTGTCGATTGCAGAGGAACTTTT
The DNA here is from genome assembly GCF_052040795.2 of Danio rerio. Taxonomy (NCBI): domain Eukaryota; kingdom Metazoa; phylum Chordata; class Actinopteri; order Cypriniformes; family Danionidae; genus Danio; species Danio rerio. The sequence continues at coordinate 8,798,836 of NC_141033.1, forward strand.
GCATTAGTATTTTTATTTTATTTTTTGAGATAACCAACCCCCACAACCTTATTTTATTTATTATGACCATGCTGTTTTTCCCTAGAATTTTGGGCGATGTGTCCAGGCACGTTTCCTGGTTCATTTGACAAGTGTGAGTGCTCCGAATCTTGCCCAGGCACAGTTCAGTTGGCCGGCCCTGGCCCGTTTGGAAGAAGTATGCTAAAGCACGGTTTGGTTGGGCTTTGGCGCTGTACACTATTAGTGTGAGTGCAAAGTGTGCCTGAGCTAAGAACTGATGATAAGACGTCACTTTTAACCCTTTGATGCACTATATGGACCTAAAGAGACCCATCTAAGTTTATTTTATCTATATCTATTTTATAGCTTGTGCATTAAAGGGTTAAGGGACTGTTTTATATGGAATTAAAAATTATTTTTACTTTTGAATGAAGACAAACTGTCATAGTTTATTAAAGACGCAAATCCACATCAGCTACACCTTTAGCAAACCTCCTAATACCTGCAGCATGATGACTTAATAATTTATAACCGTCAAAAGTCCTGGAACTGTTCCGCAAAATATTTGACTTTGTGTCACTGCATCCCAAATGACTAAAAGGGAGTATATTCGTGCCTAGTGAGAGTACACCTTAAATTTCACATGAACCGAAAGCTGCAACCACTTTTTTTTCCAAATTGTGACAGTTCCTAGAGAAACAGCATATTAAATGACAAAACAGTGGCCGTGGCTTTTTATATTTAACTGAAAAAAAAAAAAAAAAACGGAAGTGGATTTTCAGCATTCAATTAAAGATTAGAAGGACAAACATTTTCATAATGACATGCACAGATTAACTGTTCACCACAAAACGAGTAATGTGAGCTAACAAAATCATATGAAAGTTTTGATTTCAGGGGGACTTTTGGAGACAAATAATATTAGCGCATAGTATGTACCTAATGGCTTGTTGTTGTGAAGTTGTAGATATCAGATAGCAGTTGCACACAAAGCGTTTAAATGCTGACTTGTTCTATGTTTAAGGGTTGAAACTGTAAACCTTGGGAACGCAACCTTGCCACCGTAGCTGACCTGAGCCTCTGCTTTCTTAGAACAAGACCAACTGCTCTTGCTTTCTAACCACACTCTCTAATCCTCTTCCCTGGTTCGCTCACATGGCTTTATTTGATGCACCCAGTGGTAAGGCGGTGCTACTGTAAGTGTGTGTGTGTGTGTGTGTCTAAGTCATATGATTACACATGTGAATGTGATTTTCTATTAAATGTGTTCAATTAAATACCAAACACCTACGTAAAGCATGAATAAAAAGGAAAGAAAGGTTAAAAAAGTTTCCTTACACAAAATTGTTTGCACAAGTAAAAAGACAAAAGGGTAAAGGAATGACACATACGGTTCTGGTGGCTTTTGGTGACATTTTCAGCATCCAGAGCATGGTAGAACTCATACGCAGATCGTCCGAGAAGATCTTCAGGATTGTAGCCCATCAACTCTGTAACCCTAGAAAAGTGAGAGGCAATTAACATCAACTTACACATCCAGCCACTCACACGCACAAGCATGCACAAAACACACTCACACACTCAGTCTGCCTAAAGAGCTTAAATATTTTCTTTGATCAGTACAAGTTTAGTATTTTACAGTAAGCCAGTTTAATAATGATCCATTTCATGTGATTTGTTTGGCTGTTAACATGAACCTTAACTATGGTGCCTTGAGAAAGCCAACATAATCAGGGCCGGAGCAAGCTGAACTGCCGCTCTAGGCAGAGGACGATCACGCCGCCCTCAACCCCAATGTGAAAACGAAAGTGACCGGTTATGAAAATGAAGTGAGGTGTCACAGACCTCTTTTCCGGCGCACTATGCGCAGATATAACCGAGGACGCGCGGGTGCTGAGGGAGGGGGGTGTCGCGGACTCTGCGCTCTTTATTCTGCCTCCCTATGCGCGGATATAACTGAGGACGCGCAGGACCTCAATTCTGCCGCCCGACACACAGGTGCTGATGGAGGTGTCGCTGACGCCGCCCTCTCAATTCTGTCGTCTATGCGCGAATATATCTGAGGACGCGGGTGGTGAGGGAGGTGTCGCGGACATAACTGAGGATGCGGGTGGTAAGGGAGGTGTCGCAGACGCCGCCCACTCTACACTGCCGCCCTAGTCGGCCGCCTAGGTCGCCTCTATGGATGCGTCGGCCCTGAACATAATGTTATACTAGATAAACTTATTATTCTTCTTCGGTCTTCTTCTGAGAATAATTTCTATATGCATCTAACTTTTTAACTATCTAGTCCGTTTAAGCTACAAACACCTAAATTACTTCAAACTGGTCTGACTCGAGTTGCTATATCTTTTCCAACTGTTCCGACTGACCCGGAAAATTTAGAAAAGTCCCATTGACTTAACATTGGACTAAACTTTGTGACATCATAACTTTGCACCAGACTAATTACAGATTTTCAGAGATTCAAATTTATGAAATTATAAAATGCTCAATTACAGACTTGACAGACAGGCATGACATGAAATATAAACACAATAGTTAATTTAGTTTTCCATGTTTATATTACATTACCAGATATTATGATGTGGTTAATTCTCTTCAACTCCATAAACTCAATAATTTTACTCTTTAATTAAGAGCACAGAGCAATAATCTGTGTTTGCATGAAATGAATGTTAAATGTTAAATGAATGTTTTGGAAGTGTGTGTTTAATGTATTGAGCTGATCCTTACACTGAAGTTACATAATGCCAGACAGCTGCAGGTCACTGACTCGGTGTGAGTGTGTGTCTGCAGTTCTCTGTGCATTACAGGGCCTTCTATTCTCCAGCCACTGAACTAACTAATTCTAAACAGAACAGGGGCTGGAGTGAACCTGAGCCAATCACTGGGAAAAGCTTTTATAAGAGGTTTTGTAGGGCTAGAAATCAAATGCAGTTCTGTAATACAACATTATTGGTTGTTTAACGAAGGCCTAGGACTGCATTCCAGATAGTTCCACAAATGCTTAACTCTAAAAATGTAATAACCATGTTTTAAACTACCCTTGTCTAAATGTGTGTGCACTGACATCACAATAATCACCATAATCACCACTGGATGGCTGTTTAGGTAAGTTAAATGACTCTACTTTCCTCTCATTCTCCAGGTGTCATAAGTCAGAGCTCTTTTAGAAAGTAGGGCATGTTTCAAAAGCTACTATAAAACATTTCAGCAATTAAGCAATCATTGCTTACATTAAACATGTCTCATCAGGTCTTTAATATGTTTCTTTATCTGTTCTTTGTATTTCTTTACACAGGTTAAAGAATATGCATAGGTACAGGGATATAAATACAAGTAGATAAGTACACCCCTCACAAATCTCAATTCATGAAAACGCAATGTCCACTACAAAGGAAACAAGTCAATGGGCAGGGTCTCAGGAGGCTATACTTTCTTTTTTGCATGTCATCTAATTTACACTTTCTCTGGTTGTCTTTAAGATTCATATACAGATATACAGGAGACCCACAAGTCTCGTAACTCATTCTGGAAATGCATTAGGTCTTCCTTTACCATATTACATCTAAAACACAGAAACAATGGCAGGGAATAGGCTAACAGGTTATGTACTGTTCACAATAAATATTCATAAATTATTCCAGTGTCAACTGATAAAAAGTTCAGTGTAAAGAGAGTACCTTTCATCACAGTAAGTATACTTCATGTCCATGCTGTGGCGACTCAGAAATGTCTTGCTGTCGAGCGGTGTGTCGATGTTTGATGGATGGACAATAGGTTCGCACATCATGACCACACAAGTGAGCGGCGGCTCCTTAAAACCACACAGAACTCGTGCTGGGCAGCCGTTACACACCTTTAGATGACCCGTGCAGTGTAGAACCTGACAGAACAACCATTATCTTTATGAGTTACACCAGATCTGACTTCAGGTTAGCACTTATTTTAAAGGAGAAGTTATTGACCTTCCAGCTGGCTGACTTAAGGTTGACGGTGCGCCCTCGATTCGTGACTGTGCATTTCATTCTCATGAAGAAATCCCTCTCTGTGCTCAACTCCTTGCCTTTCTTTCCAATGCCTGCAGATTAAACCACACACACACATACACAAAAGAGAGTCTTTGGTTAGAAATGGTCAAAAATCCTAGGAAAACATTCCTGACATTCTTCCTCTGTGCATACGGAAGCTTAAACTTAACTAAAATATTTTTTCTTGGGTTATCAAATTCCAAAACATCTTACAGCACTTTCAGCTTTCGATATGATCACTTTTATAAAAATAAATGTATTAGCTAAAACCAAACATATTTACACATTGAAGCTAGATGAGATTGTTTATATAGTTAATACTGGACTTACTCTTAGCGAAGAGTTTGGCTTCTTGACTTACGGTAATGTTTGCATCAAAGTGAAAAGTGTTTTAAAAGTTTCGGTTCCTACAAAATCTGAACATTCTGTTATGGTTTACTTACTGTCATTGCATTCCAGTCACATATGACTTTGGTTAATCTTACCAACATTACTTATTTTTATTATTTTTGAACAAAATCTGTGAGATTTACATTCATCTATTGAAAATTTAAGAAACTAAAAGTTCATTCCAAACTTCACAAGAACTTTGAGTCTTGTGATGAGATATGATCAGATTTAATTTTATTAAAAGGGGTGAAGAGACAATGTAAAGACCCAAAACCATTGGTTTCCCTAAGATATTTAATGCGGTTTTATAAGAATTTTTGCAATTTATAAGTAAAATAATATCTGTAAAACAAAATTGATATAGTAACGTTTTCTTATAAAATACATTTTGCGTAAATATAAAAGCAAGTTAATTCTTTGACTAACCTATCAAGAAAAACATTTTGAATTACATTTCTTCACTCCTAATGTCACTAAAATATTGAAAATATAAAAAAAATATTGAGAAAATAAAAAATAATGAGCTCAAACTGAGAAACTAGCCCTTGTGTTGGTTTCATGCTGATTACTTTACCAAACAATGTTTGTTTTCAACATGCACTCGCTGCATTTAAAAGTAGACACTTCAAGCTTTCTATAGATACGTCTCATGTCTGTGTGTTTTGTTTTCGTGGAGTTTTAGTGCATTTTACTGACGTGCTTCTAAAAACAGTTTGCAAAGAGTGAAAAGAAAGAATGCCTACACTGTTTATTTCCCTCATTTTGCAAAAGCACACACTTGTGTTGTTATTGTGAGTGTACACAAAAAAAGTAGACACCTCGATTGATGTATAGCTCTTATCTGACGGTTCAAAACTGAAAGTGTAATAAAAGTTCTTTTCTGCATTATCAGGAAAAGACGCTTCAAAATGTGTACACACTGTTTTTGACCCCTGAGGGTTTTTTCAACACATCCTATAATTTCTAAAACAACAATCTTTACCAAATGGTTGATATGTCCGTTTATGGTAAAAGTACCAGAATTAATACATATATAATGAAAAATCTGAAAATAGTGTAAGTGTAAAAGTGAAAGTGTAGGACCGATTTATTTAGGAAAATATTCAAAATAAAATAAGAAACAAGTGTGATAGTGCCACAGAATTATATTTGTTAGATTTTTTTTATTTTTGTAAATCAACAATGCTGCATAGTGTAAACCAATATGTAAATGGTTATTTTAACAGTCATTATTTAAAACTGTCAAAATACAGTCAACTATTGGTAGAGCAGCCAGTTATGTGAAGTAGACCCCATCATAAAATCCCACAGAAAAATCTCAAAGGAACAAGTGCCTTAATAGGAACCCCCATTCAATTATTTAAAGCTTTTTGTATCTGCAGTCAATCACAATAAGATTTGAGAATGTGAAAAGTAGAATGTAAAAGTAGTCTTCCTGGTTTTGATGAAATCACTGCATCACGCTAACATATGGGAGCTGTTGATCTTTTCTTTACATTTTGACTTTCTGGCCCTTTAGTATACAAACATAAACTTAACCAAAGTCTTATGGGTTTAAATCTGATGTAAATGATGACTTGTTTTAATTTTTGGTTAAACCATCCCCTAATCTCAGTGTGCATAAACCAAACCCCATGAGTAGGCCCACACGGAATCTGCACGCGCAGAATTCCGCAGATTTTTAGCCTATCATTAACTCTGTTTATATACTTGTGTAAATCTATATCTGTTCAGTTTTTAAATTAGTTTCAGTAATATTTTTGACTAAATAATTATATTATCTATAAGCTAGCGTGCCCTAAAACAGTGGTAAAATTCACGTTTAGAAGATATAAAACTGATATCAACATGTAAAGCTTGAAGTTTGTCACTTCCCCCTAAATAAATCAACAGTTTTAGTCACGTCAACCCATACTACAGTTTCTCATAACACAACTGTCACGATAACCAGCGATCGTACTCCATAAGATCGCTGGATTTCACTCTCTATAACCATGGACTACAAATCCGCCATTTCTGGACTACATTTTCATACATGCACTCCGCTCACACTCACACATGCTTCCTCATCTAGGCTGATTACACTCGCACCACCTGAGGATTGTCAGAGACTGATTGCACACACTATTTAAGCAACACACTCACTCACTCCCATTGCCGAGTCTTGTTATCTGTATAATAACATTACAACGTGTTTTCGTAGTCTTGTTTTCTTGTGTTTTGACCTCAGCCTTGTTTACTTTTTGTCTCCGTCTGCTGCCTGCCTTCTGACCACTCGCCTGATCCTTTGACAATGATTCTAGACTTCCCCTATATATCTGTTGGCACCTGTACTGACCTTTGCTTGCCTGACTTTAATTAAACCTGCATGTGGATCCAAACCTCAGTTGTTTGTGTCACTCCCCATGGTTACAACAACGCTATTGGCTGGGGTTGGGTTTCGTTTGAGATCAAGTCAAACTTCGAATAAAAATGCACATTTCAACGCACTTCGTGGGAGATTTAAAGAAGCAAGAGTAATAGGAAAGTCGAAAGGTCAAATAAAAGAGACATATAATAAAAGAAGTGAGTATTGTAGGTCATTGTTTTGGTCATACTGTATATCAAATCTTCTATATGTTTTTTTTCCATTAGGACTTTACATATGTGTTTAGCTATTTCTGAAAGTCTGTGCTAAAGTGATTGGTTTCCAGGTTCCAGCTCCTCTTCTTTTATGGCCAAAAAACTTTAGTCCAATTCATCTTAGAGGAGCCCATAAGAAATCACCTGCAGTTCATATTACATTCGATACAATTTTGAACTGGGTGCTGAAATGTTAGATGCTTTAATAATCACAACTTGGTAGGTAATTTAGGTAATAATATGAGCATCAGCGAACTGCCCCAAAGCCTATTAACAAATAAAGTCAGTAATAAACTTATCTGGGCTTCCAAACAAAATGCAAAATAACTCAAGAGGCCAGTTATTAATTTCAGGTAAAACAACTTATACTGAATTTAAAATAAACCAAATAATAATTAAAAATCTGTTAAATGGTAGATGGGCTAAACTGGTCATGTTTTATCTCTGCTTAACGCATTTTACCATTGAAAATCTCCCATGATCTCATTAGATTATCTGTCACAGTTTGTATGTACAGTAGGCTGACCCCTCAATAGCACTTCATTAGTCTACTTCTGTACGATTAACTGCTCTCTGTCATTCTCACATAAGCTTTGTCTATTTTTATAGCAGGATTGGCAACTAGTGAGGCTGAATAAATAGAAAGTGACATACCGGCTTTGAGGCTGAGGTTCTCGCGGATCTCTTCATGGTCACAGGGATGAGTGAAGTCGAAGATGCTGTGTCCTGTTAGCTCCACCTACAAAGAAAGACATGCAGGTGCTGTTATTTCATTAAACATCGGGCAATCTATTTTCAGCCCAGGGTCAATAACTACATTCAATTTTAAGAACTGAACACTTTTATTCAGAAATGACAATTTGAAATTGTTACAAATGTTTCAGTAACGAAGTGTTTGTTTGTTTTATTTGCAATAAAAGCTGTTCTTCTGAACTTCCGATTCAACAGAGACCTAAAAATAATTTTCAGGTTGTTTATCTGTAACTATTATACACACGCATACTTGTTTTGGTGGTTTATGAAGACCAACTTCATTGGCAATATCTATTTTATTCTTTTAAAACCACTTATTATATCACCTTAACCTAACCCTCTCCCTAAACCAGTTAAAGTTAAAATATGACATATATTAGTTTTGATTTAGGACACATGGCATGTCAAAACCATTATACAAATCTGTGATCGTAAATCAACAAAACCCACATGAGTGCACACACACACACACACACACACACACACACACACACACACACACACACACACACACACACACACACACACACACACACACACACACACACACACACACACACACACACACACACACACACACACACACACACACACACACACACACACACACACACACACACACACACACAGCTAATTCGGTTGCTTAAATTGAAAATTATATTAATTTTCATTAAAATTAATGTTTTCATTTTTAATTTTTAATTTAAAAGTAAAATATGTATAAATATAAGTATAAATAAATTTTAATAATAATATTAAAATAAGTTTTAATTAATGTTTTACTCATTCCCGATGTGTTCAACATCAATTTCTTAATTCTACTGAAGTTAAAACATCGGTTTACATTGGAAAACAGGGCACCTTTTTGTTATTTTAGGCATTATGATTGGTTCTTGATTCGTTTTGTGAGATTTACACTCCTTATAATTTTTTTTTTTAATCTGATAACAAATGTATAACTGGGAATGGTCATACAAAACAGCAGCCATGTGTAAGGAAGCAATTCCCAGGCAGGAGATAAGTCCAAAAGCTTTGACAAGAGTACAAAAAAGTGACACATCCTTCCTCCTATACAGTACTTAAAGGAAACGGGCTTGTGCTGTGGTTAATAATGGCATCTTGTAAGCCTGTGATTAAGTGAACCCGAAGGAAATGGACGCTAAACAGACAAACAGCTAATTATAACAGCACTAATGTGAGTATCTGTCTGGACTGCGATTCGATTCATGTGTTGATACAGTGTGCGTTACTACTCACCTGAGTGAGACCCATGAATTTGTTGATGTTCTCCGATAAGAAGATCATGTCTCCATCTGATGTTACCACTGTAATAAAGCCACCGAGTGACTTCAGATACCAACTGTCCATGAGTCTGTCTGCATCTGTCATTTCAGTGGGAGTAGCGTAGCCTGCAATACAGCACAAACACAAGAGTTTTAGAATGCATGTTAGTGTGTGTGCACACTATACTAGTCTTGTTCTAGCTCTCAAACCCTTGGCTCACATCCAAAATAAACAACAGCAACTTCATCCTGCTACTCTGAACCCTCCTAACAACAGTGACCTCTGTTTTGTCACTGCCCTTAGCTCCACACACATATTAATACAGGCCACAAAAACTGACTCACAGAAACTGCCTTCAATTTAAAGAACTCACAGTACAATGCAGAGTTTTTAAAATAGTATTTTTTTGTTAAATAAAGATAAAACCTAGCAAAAATGGGTAAAATGGGCAAAAACTCTAAACTAGACAAACCACAAAGTCTGTGAAAGTAATTTTTGCCTCTTTATATAGTGTACAGTTCCACAATGCAAGTGAATAGTTAAAGGGGTGCAGTTTTTTGGTAGACAGATATTAGTGTCTTTTTACAAATTCTGTTGGCAGCAGCTGTGCAAAATATTTAGGAGAGGTGCTATAAAGAGATGCACTTTTAGGAATTCATGCAGAAAATACACAATGTTTAAATACTCAAAAGTTTGTGTGATTAACTGCTGATACAAAACTATAAATAATACATTAGAGATTTCGGTAACACTTTATTTTGATAGTCCTTTTGAGTCCTTTAGAGTAGACTGTCTGCTTAATATCTGCTCCTTCAACAGACATTTAACTGACTATAAGAAACTTTGCAAGTACGTGTCAATTTACACCAACCCCAACCTAACAGTCTACCTATAATCTAATGAGAATTAGTTGGCATGTAGATTCAATGTAATAGACCATTAAATTAAAGTGACCGAGATTTCTATTATTTGACAATCAATTTGGATAAACAATAAATTTATGAAAAATCATGACTACATGACTGGTAATACCACCACTGAAATGCGCAAGGGTGCCAAACGTTTGCTTGAGTGCTGCAGTAGATCTGGCAGAGCTTCAGGAGGGAGGTGGTGTGGACAAGGACACGGAGAACAGAGCGGCTCCACATTGGGGGGTCGGAAGCCTGTGATTGCTCCAGTGTGCTTCCTTCAGATAAGAAACTTTCTCAAGGCCCATTGAGAGCCCAGGGCTGGATTTGGGCTGAGCCTGGAGACCGTGGCCTCAGGAGAATTAGAGTAACGTCTTTGAAGGGAGTTCTTGCCCTGCGGCTTTCATTATGGGATGAAACAAAACCAGAATAAGGGTTTCAGAAATTGATCACAGAGAAAAAAAAACCCTGACCAAACTGAAAATCCCATCGTGGATAGACATGTATCATGATAAGAGGGAGAACCTGTGCTGTAAAATTATTGAGTACTGATTTCAAGAACATCTGGCAATGCTTTTTGTCCATCAACATTACAGGATATGTACATACTGTAATATAAAGGTAAGCTAATGATTGTTAATAATAAAAGCCAAGTTAAAAGGCAGATAAAAACAATACTAAACCAAAAGAAACACCTAAACAACAACTAGGGTTCCTACATCGATTCCAACTTAAAATTCCAGCTCTTTTCAAGCATTTTCAATGAGAATTTTTATGCTTTTCTAGCAGCTAACAACCACAGTAAATTCCGTTTATATATGCTGTACTGTATGTATTGTTTTTCATTTAAATCCATTGTGCTATTTAAAAAAACAAAATATGACATTTAATTTAAATTGTTGAATACTTTGGAGCATAGATATTTTGGATAAATCACCCAAAAATGTAAAAAAAAAAAAAATAATAGTAAATAATAAATAAATAAATGAATAAATAAATAAATAAATAAATAAATATAAATAAATAAATAAAATCAGCCATTATTTGTAACTTTAGGTGGTTTCTAAAACAAAATCGGTCAGTGTTGTTTTTATTCTCTCGTACACAGACCTTTACATTTTCACAGCTGTAGCTCCCTGTCATTTGAAGGAAGGCATTGACTAAGGCCCCGTTTACACTAGCGCGTTTTAGTTTTAAAACGGCGTTTTAGAATGAAAGCGATCCGCGTCCATACTAGCGTTTTTGCACAGCTCTGCGTCTACACCAAAACACTGAAAAACGCACATTACGTGACCACACACACACACTCTCTGGCATGCACTGCTGCATATCTAACCAGATGAGAGCTGTGCTCGGAGTGTTCATCAAGGATCTAGCGCTGGATCTAATCTCACTATATTTGTTAAACGTGGTATTTAATTAATCTTGTCTATATCTAACAACATATTCCCCGACTTTGGTCTTTTGAATCTATTACTTGCTCTCAGGTAATGTGCTTTGGCTGAGCGCAAAGATAAGTTAATAATTAGTGTAACCATGTACATTTTGCATATTGACTGATTGCGTGCCTTTATTTCCTATAATGTATGAACTTATTGTACGTCATACTTTTATAATGGCCATTATTGATTATTAAAACTGATATTCAGCAAAAGAGAGGGGATGTTTCGTATTTTCAATGAAAATGAAAGGAGGCAGTTTTGTTATAGGCTCCGATTTGTTATGAATACGCATACAGTGAAGATGACGCTCATATAAATATGCAGCATGATGTCTCAACATTTCTGCTGTCTGTTAAGTTGCTAATATCGAAATGAAAATAGCAGTTCCTTATAACATGTTTTCATTTTATTGTTAAGATCGTATCCAGGATGAAAGTGAAAGAACGTATCCAGGATGATGTAAATGAGGTTATAAAGTAGACTGTTCCCTTTGAAGATTTACCGACATGTCCTCAGGTGTCTGTTTTCCATATCAAACTTGCGAAGTCTGAACTTACAAGTAGAGAATGCAGAACTGAACTGTGTATAAGCTACCTAATATTGAAAAGCCCCAATCAGAGAGGCGAATGTCAGCAGCCCCGCCTACATTTTCAGATGTCTCCATTTTCCCCCATCCACATTGAAACGGAGTAGCAGTGTTTTAGAATGAAAACAGCCTCTTCAGTGTTTCCAAAACGCTCCGTTTTCGGCGCATTGTGGACTCCAGTGTAGTGTGGAAGGATGGCATAAGCGTAGCAAAACGTATGCGTTTTCAAACTAAAACACATTAGCGTAAACGGGGCCTCAGTGATTGATAGCTGATATTGACCAATCCATTCGCGTTCAAGAGCAATGGGCCAGAACTTTAAAGCAGGGCAGGCATTGCGGGCTTTGATTACTGCAGCAAGCTGACATGTCAACTGTTTTAAATGATTTATCAGCGCTGCGTTTGGGTTTTTTAGTGTAAATATGCATTCTGTGCGAATGCCTCCTAAATATTTTTTGCACATTTTGCAATGAAAACTGGTCACATAGCAACAATTTTATCCAGTCCCACAAATGCTTCCAAATATATTTTGAGCTTGTATAAATAAAATTTCGGGCACATATGCAACCAAAACGGTCGCAATTTCGAGCCCTACAATTTCAAATTCAAGCAAGTTCAAGCACTTTGTCCAAAATCCAAGCATAACCTTGAAAACACTGTATTAAACAACAAGCATTTTCCAGGATTTCCAGCACCCGTATGAATCTAGAACAAGACAAACAGATCTCATCAGATTCATTAGTCTGACCTGGAGAAAATGGCATCTTAAAACATTTTAATAATAAATACGCAAGCCAAAGAATAGCACACAGTGCAAAATGATATCAAACAATCAACTTTTGTTGTGACATCTGGGTCCGTTTGTATCAGTTGTAAAGAATTATTTTCGCAGCAGTAGCCATGAGTCACTGATTTCAACAAGATAACATCTGATCAGCAATTATTTCAAACATGTTCTTTGAGCTGCCCTTAGGCCAAATGAGCAATGCCTGAATCAGTTGTAAGAATCAGTGAACAGGGCCTGGAGATCTAATGTGAAAGGTGTTGCCCATGCACCCACAGCAAGGGTAGGGTGATGGCGAGAGGAGGAGGAGGAGGGGATGGATAGAGGAGTGGCGCCAGGCTTGGCCTGTGTTTTGGCTGGTCTTAGACGGAGAGCGCCAGCCTTAAAGAAAGCACCAATCATGCTTCCAGCACAGAGCTCGCAGACCTGCTGATAACACTATCTGATGTGCCATCTCATACTGACAGGGCTGCTTTTCAATGTCTCTTTCCACTCCCTCCCTCTCGGTCTCTTTCCATTTCTGCATGTAGCATGAACCTGAATATTTGACTGTCAAGTTACTTTAAGTCAAACAGCGCAAAGTCTTTCAGTTACACTAAACTAAAGGAACCGAGGCAATCCTAAATGTGTAGTAATTGAGTTTCTTGTCCTCTTTAGTGTCTGTGCAAACACAGAAAGGAATGTCGAATGCAGGGGCTCCTTTGTCCAGCTTCCGGAACTTCTAATTTTATAATCAAGATACACAAACAATACGAACATGCTCACATCCTCTCGCCATACCTGCTTTAGTCAAAAAAAAAAAAAAAAAAACCTTGAGCAGAGCAGTGCTTTGGCTCTTAAAGATCTCCCTGATGTTGTTCCAAACCCCTATGATTTTCTTTCTTCTTAGAGACACAAAAGATTTTGCAGAAAGTTTCCGAGAGATTTGATTGGTGACTAGAAATATTTTAAGTAAAATGATACTGCATGACCTCAGAAGACTTTATCAAACAATTTGTTTTCTATTTTACAATTTATTCACGCTTATTTAGGTTAAATCATCATCATACCCGTCAACATCGGGATGCGAAAATAAAGGATATGGCCACCATAATAAGGGATATCCCTCATACCCCACCCCAACACCCCTTAAATCATGCTAATTTGGGTTAAATCATCATCATACCCAGGGCCGGAGCAAGCTGAACTGCCGCTCTAGGCAGAGGACGATCACGCCACCCTCAACCCCAATGTGAAAACGAAAGTGACCAGTTGTGAAAATGAAGTGAGGTGTTACTGACCTCTATTCTGTTGCCCTATGCGCGGATATAACTGAGGACATGCGGGTGCTGATGGAGGTGTCGCTGACGCCGATGTCTCTATTCTGTCGCCTATGCGTGAATATATCTGAGGACGCGGGTAGTGAGGGAGGTGTCGCGGACATAACTGAGGACACGGGTGGTAAGGGAGGTGTCGCGGACGCCGCCCTCTCTATACTGCCGCCCTAGGCGGCTGCCTAGGTCGCCTCTATGGATGGACACGCCGGCCCTAATCATACACGTCGACATCGGGATGAAAATAAAGGATATGGCCACCATAATATATGATTTATTCCTTAAATCCCACTCCAACACCCCCAGAGGAAGTTATTCTGGAGCTGTTTAATTGTAAATCAATAGTTAAACAGTCAGTAATATGTTTTATTATTATTATTAATTACAAAATAAAATAATAAATAGTACATATTAGCAACAAATAAATTAGCAAACAAACTTACAACAACTTAAAATTGTTAGCTATTATAAAGAAATAAAATCAAATTATCAAATCTCAATCTTTTCTTCACTGTACAACAAACAAATCTCAATTATTTGGATTTTTGGTTTGATTACTTTAAATAACAGGTTTCACTTTAAAAATGCACACATCTAATGAAACAATGAAAGCATTGGATTGCTTTCAGAATTTTTTATGGTCATTTAGGACAAAATTAGTCGTGTTTGAAAAACAAAACAAAAAAAAAACACCAAGATCGACATCTTTAGATGTTATTATTAATAATTATATGTGTATTTTTGTTGTTAAAAACACGCACCCAAAACCCAGACGCTCGCTCCACTTCAAATCGTGTGTACAGAATTTGTTTTGGAAGCAGCGTCTGTTTATTATTAATGAGCGCGTCAACTGACAGTCACGCACTGCTACATGAACGGTTTTGAGGTTTGTGTAGGACATAGCGTAGCATAGTGGCATAGCGCAAAATGCATGGCCCCCCGCAAGAATTATTGATGGGGGCCCCAAGGTGAAGAGCGGAGGGCGTGGGGGGTTGGTAGGGGTAGGAAGTGCTTGTAAAATCAATAAGTGGGGTGGGTGTTGCGGCGATCGTGAACTGAAGAGAATCCCAGGAAATACAAGAGAATCCCAGGAAAAAAGGGAGGGTTAACAGGTATAATCATCATGCTTCATGTCTCATTTTAAATTCCACTGAAGAAGAAAATCCTGCTTAAACGGAATGACAAGATAGAAGTAAAAGATAGAACTTTCTGCTTTTTCATTTCATATTTTAAATCGATGCTTCCCATGTTTATTATTAAACATACCCTTTAGGTTTTGTATTCAACTGTTGTATTCATCTCATACTGTCTTTGATTTATACGATTAGCACCTACAGTGAGACGTAATTAACCCAGACAGAGTTACAGCAGGTCCAATATTCACTAACGCAATTATATCCTAACATAAAGCGCCTCCTCATTTGTTTAATACAACAGTAACTTTAATGCCGTCTGACATCACAAAACATTTCCTCATAACAGAGCAGGACTAATGATAGCACATGCAGATAACAGCTCAAACTAGAGGTTTAGAATTTGATTATCATCAGAGGGTGTATTTCCAACACGGCTCTTTCTTTGACATGACTACAAAAATAGTCGCATGGTTTTTGATGTTGTGTTAACAGCAGAGTCATCCTTTTGATAACCTTTTTTTATCAAACGGCAAATAAAACTGCACCAATATGAACGAGCTATTGTAGTGAAAGAGCTTTGTTTTGTTAGATTTGATCATGAAGAACACCTTTATAAACCAAAAGTCCTAACTTAAACTACTATAAAATATTCAATTATTAATTCAATTAATAATATCAATTAATATCAATTATTAAAGTTTTCATGCATGAATTTTTATTAGATATGTTTTTTTAAAAAGGTTTTATATTGCAAATCATTTTATAAAATAAAGATTTGTTTTAATCCAAATGCTTTATATACAGTTGTAGTCAGAATTGTTAGCCCCCCTTTGAATTTCTTTTTCTTTTTAAAATATTCCCCAAATGATGTTTAACAGAGCAAGGACATTTTCACTTTATGTCTAATAACATTTTGTATTTTGGAGAAAGACTTATTTGTTTTTATTTCGGCTAACATAAAAGCAGTTATTAATTTAAAATCATTATAGGGTCAATATTATTGGCCCTTTAAGCTATATATTTTTTAAAAGTCTACAGAACAAACCATCGTTATACAATTACTTTGCCTAAATACCCTAACCTGCCTGATTAACCTATGTGACCTAGTTAAGCCTTTAAATGTCACTTTAAGCTGTATAGAAGTTTATCAAATATTATTTACTGTCATCATGGAAAAGATAAAATAAATCAGTTATTAGAAATAAGTTATTAAAACTATTATGTTTAGAAATGTGTTGAAAAAAATCTTCTCTCTGTTAAACAGAAACTGGGGGGGAAACAAATAGGGGGGCTAATAATTCTGACTTCAGCTATATGTTTTTCAAATGTTTCTCAAGTGATATTTAATGGATCAAGGAAATTATCACAATATTTCCAATTACAGTTTTTATTCAGGATAAATGTTTATTTGTTTTATTTTGGTTAGAACAAAAGCTGTTTTTTTATAAACCATTTTAAAGTCAATAAACAAAACAAAATTTGTATGGTAGTTAACAATTTTACCAGATAAGTATAATCAGCAATAATAGTTTATAAATAGAAAAAATAAACAAAATCAGTAGTTTCACCAATGTCAAATGTTTGTTTTAAAATGCAAAAGGTATAACATATGATTAAATATTAGCTTATAAATATGGTATGTATGTGTATGTTTATGCAGTCCTGTTACACATATACAGTTGAAGTAAGAATTATTAGCCCCCCTGTTTATTTTTTTCCCATTTGCGGTTTAACGGAGAAAAGATTTTTCCAACACATTTCTAAACATATTAGTTTTAATAACTCATTTCTAATAACTGAATTATTTTATTTTTGCCATGATGACTACATACAAATCACTGTATAACAATGGTTGGTTCTGCAGATAATAAAAAATAAATAAATAAATAAAATAAAAATAAAAATCTTAATTTATAAAATTTATATATATAAAATATTATATTATTATTATTATCATTATTATTATTATTATTATTATTATTATTATTATTATTATTATTATTATTATTATTATTATAATTTTGACCCCAAAATGTTTAAAAAATGTTAAAAAAACAAAACAATTTAAAACTGCTTGTATTCAAGTCAAAATAAAACAAATAAGACAAAGAAAAAATACTATCAGACATACTGTGAAGTTGTCTTGCTCTGTGGGGCTAACAATTCTGACTTCTGAGCCTACTTTCTCCAAGATTTTTTGCAATCTTAGTCCCCAGATTGGGTTTGGGTTACCACTTTAAGTTCTTTAGTTAGGGTTTAGAAAACACCTAATATTCAGTAATAGACATTTACGTTGTTCATCAAATTTAATGAACATCAATTTCAATTGTTTTATAATGAATAGACTGAATTAAATCAACATTAAACTGAACAATGACTGTAAATCAACAACAAACCGAGCTGAATAATGACATTATTGTTTGTTAGCGTGATTTAAATTTGCCTTGTTTTTTAATAGTTTGCATTGCAGTTTATGTGACCTTCTTGTTCAATATAATAAAGCGGGTTTGAGTTAATATTTGTCATATAATGACTGTGTACCTGAGTTGACAAGTTTGCGTGTCCGCAGGAAGCTGATAGCCAGTCTCATGATGGACGCTTTATCCAAATGTGAGCTGATGCTGTGTGGAAGGGGAAGATGATGAGCCAGTTCATAAAACACCTCTGTCTCTTTACTCCGTCTGCAGCGCGCGGCATCACGAGATTTCTCCTTACGCCGCTCTGAGCTGCACCTACAGAGTGGAACAAAAAGAAATATTCAACCATTTTAATCTGAAGTAGTTTTACCTTTTTTAAAAAAAATCTAATTCTGAAATGCTTTGTTGTGCAACATGTAAATAAGTCACAGATTAAAATCATTTCCAGGGCAAAAGACAAAAAAAAATAAACCCCAAAGCTAAAATATTGTTATTCCTTTCTAATATTTACATTTGTTTGTTTGCTTGTTTTTTTATTTATTCATTCAACGGTGGCATGCACTTTGTTTTTGCATCCTTAGTCTTTTATTTCTACCTAAAATTTGGAATATGGTCATAATTAATTCTGAATGAACCTCACAGAAACTTCACAAACTTGTTTGTCATTCAGCTGACCTTGCAGGCTTTTGACCTTATGTTTTTAATTATTATTTGTCATGCATTATTAATTATTTAATTAATTATTATTTGGCTGTATACAAACACAGACATGCTCACAAGCTTCACTAATCATTTCTCTGTATATTTCGGAAGATATTCAGCGAATAACAGTCTCTTTGTGGCTCTGACAGTCCTTTTTATTCAACTCAAGTCTTGCAGACTCAGACCTCAGGCCCAAAAACTGAGCCAACGTAGAAAGAGCCAGTGTCCGGCAGGTGCGAGTGAATCCACACACACAAGCACACAGACACCCTTTCAGAAATTAACTTTGCTTTCAACTGAGTTAGTTTGGTTAAATCTTTTCATCAGCATCATTTCATCATCTGGTTTAATGAGGAATAAACATACAGCATGTAAGATATGATAAACGGTGTAATCACTAAGAATGACACAGCACAGGGGATCTCATAACAGTGATATTCATGTAGCAATATAATGTATTGCTTTGTTTATTCAAGCTGTCGGCAGGGAATGGGTCAATGCCAGAATTCAAGTGGGACATTCCTGGCTGCTTCAAGTGCTTATGGGAATAATCACTAATAGCTGCATCCTGGATTTAATAAACAACAATATTGTCCCAAATTAGAACACATATGTTCCATGACAGGATTATTAAATAATAATAATAATAATAATAATAATAATAATAATAATAATAATAATAATAATAATAATAATATTTTGTTTTTACTTCTTACAAATTATCCACCCAATTTAACTACAAAAATAATATTTATATATCAAAGGAAAGCATCGATTTAATAATAAATAAGATTTAATCTATCATTTCATTCAATTTAATTACACAAAGAGTATTTATATATTAAAGGAAAGCATCGATTTAATAATAAATAAGAATAAATTCCTGATTCTATTTCATTTAACTACAAAAATAGTTTTATTATAATAAAGAAAAGCATAGATTTAATAATAAATAAGACTCATTTTATGATCCCATTCAATTTAACTACAAAAGAGTATTATTATATTAAAGGAAAGCATTAATCTATTAATAAATAAGATTAGTTTAAACATTGTATTCAATTTAACCACAAAAACAGACTTATTATATTACATGAAAGCATTAAAATAATAATAAATAAGATTTATTTTATTATTACATTCAATTTAACTACAAAAATAGTACAATTATACTAAAGGAAAGCATTGATTTAACAATAAATCAAAGTCATTCCATCCTTCCATTTAATTTAACTGCAAAAATAGTATTATTTAAGGAAAACATCGATGTATTAATAAATAAGATTAATTTCATGATTCCATTAAATTTAACTACAAAAAAGTATTAATATACTAAAGGAAAGCATCGATTTAATAATAAACAAAATTCATTTCATGATTCCATTCAATTTAACTACAAAAATAGAATTTGTATATTTCATGAAAGCATTAAAATATATGCTATAAAATATAGCATTTTACTACAAACATAGTATTATTATATTAAAGAAAAGCATTGATATAATAATGAATACAATTCATTATATCATTCAATCCAATTTAACTACAAAAATACTATTATCATATTAAAGGAAAGCATTGATTTAATAATAACTAAGACTTATTCCATCATTCCATTTAATTTAATTACACAAATAGCATAATTATATTAAAAGGAAAGCATTAATTTAATAATAAATAAGATTCATTTCATGATTCCATTTAATTTAACAACAAAACTAGTATTATTAGTAATAATATTAGTAATAGTAAACTATTAATCCATAAAAGCTTGGTATACAAGTAAAGTTGTGCTCGCGGTGCACTTGGTGTGTTTGAGCTATGGTTTGCATTAAGAGATTATTGGTTAGTCTTTAATAGTTTGCTGCTTATTGACGGTCAGTAGGTAGTCTTAAGGTTTAGGTGTTATTTAGGATTTGTGATGTAAGCGAAGATCATGCAGAACAAAGGTGTAAGCATATGTATCTAACAATTGTTAGCTAAAACGAATTATAAATACTTATTATAAATACTTTCTGTGTTTAAAAAATCCAATATATAAGGATGTGTAACATTTTTTTCTCTCCCTTATTAGCATAGGACGTATTTCTGAATCTGCCATTATGCTGACACACCAGTATTTGTAGCATCACCTTCTACTGAATAGAGCACAAACTCATTTGAATTTAAAGTGACCAGAGCTGCACAATTCGGATCAAATCCTAAAGGCTGATTTATACTTTCACCTGCGTCTACAGCACGAGCCTTCGCTGACTACGCACACACAGCCGAGAATGGTGAAGACTTTTTTTTTTTTGGAGTAACTGTCATGACAAAACAATAGTAAAGAAGTAGTCAGCAACTAGAGCTGCTAAATGAATCAATTTAAGAATAAATAAAACTAACAAGTTTACTTAAGCTACATGTTATATATCCAAGCCAACTGCGTACTTATTGCAAAACCTTTTGTACAATAAAAAGCATATATTTACTTAAAAAGCCTTGGACAAACATTGCACAAAACATTTGCATTGTTTTTCCTCAAAGCTTTAAAAGAAATCTTTAACCTGAAGGACTTCCTATCACGCACTTAGGTGTTGCACGTGTAAATTCCTGAGCCAAACTTGGCTCCAAATCGTTCACCTTCGAATGTGGAGCCGCAAACAAAGTTACAAACAATAGTTGTGCACTCCACCTGTGGAGATGATGTTGTGCGCACCCAAAGCAAACCTCCACTAACACCTCAATAGCTACATTTCCATCCACCTATTTTTATGCACATTTTGGATATGCGCATTAAAAACAGTTGATGGAA